>NC_088679.1:71378490-71681521 GCF_950023065.1 Planococcus citri | reverse complement strand
AACGACCTTTCTAACACCAGGTAGGCCATTTTATGTACGTTTAGAGGAAAATGCTAATGAAATATCCTATGACATTGGATTTTTTGGATTTTGCTCAAAATGTATTCAAAACAGAGCTTCACCAAAAAAAAAAACTTCGAAAAATTTTTTGAAGATGAATTATTTGTGATGAAAAATTGGACATCACAATAAAAGAAATCAAATTTTGAGACAGACATTTGGGTTCCAAGAAATAATTAAGAGAGAAAAAGTTGTAGATCATGAAATTTGCCACCAGCAGGGACATTAACTTTTTTTTGTCATCTATTTTTGAGATATTTTGAGCTGAATATCGGAAACAACTTAAACCGATTGCTGGCAATTAAAAATTTGATTTTTTCCCAAATCGATTAAGCTTACCTACATCGATCATGTGAAAAAAAATCCCTGTCGAAAAAGTGAAAAGAAACTGAATTGGAGAACATTAAATTTTTTTCTTGTGAGATGATTTTGAATGTTTGCTCATTTTTGTTAAAACCGTGTTTTTGATTCATTTCGAGCAAAAATTGGAAAGCTCTACATCATTGGACAATTTTTTTCGAACCTCACACGGGTCAATTAGCCTCTCTGCAAAAGTCCACCCCCCCCCCATTTACTAACAGGAAAAAAACGCACATCCAGAGCTCCCAACAGACGCGAAGATGCAAAATTCTAGCATCATAAGTTTAAGGAGCCTTTATTAACAATGGCACAAAGTTGAATACTATGTTTTTTTTTAAAAAAGCTCCAAAATAACACTTTTTTGTACCACTAACGAGGTGGGGAAAATGGTTGGAATATCGAAGCCTCAAAAATCGAATTGAGGAGACCTTCCAAATTTCAGTGAATTCTGGAGGATCAATTTGGAGGAATGAGAGATGTGACACAACTTCGCATGACTTCAAAATGCAGATTTTTGGATGAGTTATGAAACTTTTGATTGTTTTTCATTTTCACTGTTTTGACCATTTTTATCCCACCTCCCCCCCCCCAAAAAAAACATGCACGAATTTTGAGGTTATCGCCAAAAAAATCTCTCAAATCAATAACCAATTCAAGCACAATCCCAAATTCTAAATTTGAGCAAATTTCGTTGAAATGATTTCGGGTGAAATGATCTAAAAGTAAGATGAAAAAAATAATGAATTCAACAACATCTAAACCCTTTTCTTCACGGGTGTAAGTAATAATCCTGCAATTATAAACACCTCAAAAAATTGAAATTTTTAAAAAATATCAGACACACCTAAAATAGACGAAAATGAGCACTTGGAACCTTTGGAACAGATTTCAGACATGGTTTCATCCTCCAATGTCGAAAATTGATTCAAAAAAGAACGAGAAATAGTGAATCTCAAATACCTACGCTATCATTTTACTAAAAAATTGGCTAAAAGAATTTCGCGTCATTTTCAATGAAAAAAAAACAAGTAGGTACCTACACTGAGGAGCCATGATAAACAAGATAAATTCTCAACATTTTCATTCGGGTGCCAATTAATTCATAAATTATTGAAGCAAGGCTACCTACTTCCTTCTCATTTAAAAGATTTGATACTTTTCAGAGCAATTTTGGAAAATACATTTGACTCTTAAGCCCTGAGGTACCACAGGAAATTTTTCAAACTTGATTTTTTGCACAACTGGTAAATTTTTCAAAACCGATATGCAGATTTTTACCCCCTTCACTACTCCCAAGTCTCCAAGTCTCATGAGAAGATGATTCTATTAAAATGAAGTACCTAGTGAATTTCTGAACACATCTTACAAAAAATGAAACACCCCAAATCCACATTTAAGACACTCTTTGGAATATCTTATCATAAATTACAACTTTTCCACGAGTTTCGAACACGACAATAAAAAGGTCACTTAATAAATATTCCAGACGACTAGACCTATTAAAAAATTTCAAGAAATTCGGTAAGTAATCATAAGATTATAACACGTGGACAATTGAACATCGTAAGTTACATCATGCTTCGTATAAAATGAAATATTTCGACAACAAATCGTGATCGGAATAAATCCTCGGGTTTCAGTAATAGGTATAGGTATCTACCAACTTTTTGAACACAATCTTTCAGAATTTAATGATTAACGAGTAGATCGTAAATTTTCATTTGGAAAACACACATATCGTAAGTGTTGGAAATTTATCGACGAATAAAAGCAAGCAGAAAATGCTCAAGTACACTATTTTAAAACGTTGTTCAAAATTAATTACAAATTAATACGATCACTTCTTAAAAAAAAAAAAAAAAAAAAAAAAAATGTGCCGGGTGAAAAAAAGATGAAATGTCATTTTAAAAAATCGTACCTACTTTTTTTGTTTTTTTTTCTGCATACGAACTCAATTAGTACAAATAATAAGCACACTGCACGAATTAATTATGTATAACATGATGAAGGAAAACAAAACACTAACTTCGATTGAATTGAGTAATGTCAACCGATACCGAAGCACCAAATAATTATTTCAATCAACGTTATCATCGATAAATTTATTTTTCAAATAATTTCAAGTACGTATGTATATTGTCAGTTAAAGACTTAGATATCTTAACTCATCGTTGTAAATTCCACCAAGCATTGGATTTTTAGGAAGGGAAAACATAATTATAGAGCTATACCTAAAGTAAATGACTCACTTTTTAGTTTCAGTAATCCGGCTCTTTGAAACAATTCGCAAATTATTCGAAAAATCCATTTCGTTCGTTTCGTCCATTAACTTCACAAAATACTCTAAAACAATAAAATGAAAAAACAACTCCATTTAATATGCAGGTACCACTAGTTTCTTAATACCTGAAAATAAGGCACGAGCACGTGTTATTCACATTACACCTAGTATACGAATACGTCTCGATATTTTACCAACTTCGTCAGATATGTAAATTACCAACGTTACTTATTTTAATCTCGTCGTATAAAAAGATAAAATTGAAAATAAATCATACACGTTAATTATTTGATGAAAGTAATCTACGTAAAATCACCTCATCGTATGACCTATTAGCTATTTTTTTAAAACAATGATGTCACCGAGTAAAAATCAACACTATATTAACCAATACAAATCGTACCTAATTTAAAAAAGAAATTTCAGAATTTCCTAGACCTGCAAAGTCTCGCGCGATTAAATACTCGTATGTTAAATTTCTAACGAAAATGGAAACAACATCCTCCAAAATGTTAATCTTTCCTGTAAAGTGATAATTATATTATCGTGGTCAGATAAGATGACCTGTTCGTGACGTTCAACTAGATTAATCTCTGATCAGTGATCTCACATCAATCTCGTGAAGTGTAACTAAAATGTTGAAATTTTACGAACTAATTAAATCGCCTCGACCGCGAGGTTATAAATTTCTCTGATAATGCAAATTTGTGCTAAGATAATTAATCGAATTAATTTCTCCAATGTACCGTGTAATATAACACGATTTTTGAATGTTGATTATAGTACAACATCGTACGAGACAAATTTAAATATCTGTACATCGATGGGCACAGTTTGAGGTTATTTTTCTGTTATTCAAAATCATGTTGTTGTGAAACAGCCTTAACGTGTTGTAGGGGTCGTTAGCTTAGAGATGTTTTCAAAAATAAATTTACATCGCAACTATGATTTTGTTTTTCAACCTGAACCCAAGTTAATTCTAAAAGTCGAAAAAAATGATTGTAATTATTCAGCTCTGTAGGAGGTAGTTATTTATCTTCTGTGAGAGGTTAAATGTATAATTTGGCGATATGAGAATTCGCATGATAGGTAATTATACTATTCCGTAAGTACTTACTTAATGAAAAATTTATCAATATTCGATAATACATAATAGGTTTAGGTATACCCTGTATTATTATTTTCCTCGTTGAAATGTTCATTATTACGATTTTATTTTTTTAATTTCACAATTAATCGTAAAAACTGAATTGAAAAAGAGGTCATCGCAATTCTTATACTTATTTCTATTTGCGCAGAATGAAAATCAAGGCAAACCAAGTAGACAATTTTATCAATTTAAGATATAAAATTTTATGTAAGTATGTACATAATTACATACTCAGACTTTGGTCAGAACGGAGGCGTCGCTACAGGAGGGATGGGGGGGGGTGTAAACCCCCTTGCCAAATTTTTAAAAAAAACTCGTTTTCAGGCATCTCAAAATAAAAATTTTCAAAAGTTCTCGCCTTCGCATCGCTCGATTGAGCCAATTTGTTTCTCATTTTGAAATGACTCGTAGATTTGTCAGTAAAAATTATTTTTCATTTTTGGTTTTTCAATCGGTATTTTTGTACCCAATTCAATCCCCCCTCCCTCCAATAAAATTTGGAGGGCGACAAGACACCACCACTGGGTCAGAACAAAGACCAACTGAATGAAGTTGAGTTTTGATAGATAAAAAAAGGAGGAGAGGAAAAAAAAGAAAGCTGAAATCAGAGTCATGGCGAAGTGATATGTCGTGGGGGGGGGGAGTCTACAATTTTCTAAATCCCCCCAACCCCCCACCATACACTGGATTTTTCAAATGGGGTCTGAACAAATTTTGGAAGCAGGAGTTGGAAACAGAAATGTTTAATAATTTTGTATCCTTAAAAAGTATGCTTTTACACTTGACAAAAAATTTGATCTACTTACTTATTGCAAGGTTGGTAGGTACCGTACTGAAATCCAAAATCAAAAATTCACAATTTTTTTTGTTTTTTTTCTAGTATTTTGGCTTTTGAAAATTGAATTCAAAAAGAGAACAGAACATTTGTGATCTGTCACGAGAGAAAACCAGGTTAAGATTAAAAATGTAACTTTTATTTTGAGGCTGTTTTAATGTATCAAATCATGTATTAGGAGATCTATGGTTCGGAGGTCGTTGAAACTTGTACTTTTTAGAATCATTAGCGAACATTTAAATCACCACTGTCGGATTCAGCACCCTGAAAACTACCACTATCTACCAAAAAATCGCTAATTATTTTTTGGATCTTAACCTGGTTTTCTTATGACAGATCACATTTTTGATTTTTCCCTAGCAAAGTGAAAACTTCGGCAAAAAATTTACCTTATATCTTCATCATCTGTGTTGAACACCTTCATAAGTAAGCTCCCTTAAAATTTGCTCTTTGTCTTTCTTATATTATTTGGAACAGTGATTATTAGGTGTATGATAGTGATTGGCACTCCACAAGGGTCACATTGTTCCAGTTGCTTGTCTTTGAAAACTGGAGAATGAGTGTGGGCAGTATGCCCAATTCGTAATCTGTGGTTACCTAGCACTACTTCTTCTCTCCTACTTTTCCTATAGTGTATAACCCTTGAATCAGAACAGAGCCTTGTTTGCTGCACTTCATATTTTATGGTATTTGTGTCTTCCTGATCTATGTGTAGATTAATTAGCAGATCTCTACAACGACAGCCAATAGGGCGATAAGTATGAGGAATAGTCAATATGTAAGTTTCACATGGCTGAAAAATTATGAATGCGTGGACATTGTTGACCAAAATTGGAGGAAATATAGTTTAAACATTCGACCAGAGTCCAGATCTGACAACATTTATTTTGCATTAGGGTGCGTTGTTCATATTTTACAGCGTGATTACTGATTAGTAAAGTGCTGATAAAAAAATGCCATCCAAATGTCTTTACCTTGATGCCAAATCCGTGTATGTCCATCAAAAATAAAATCGTCTTTTTGCGTCACTGGTAAGACTCTGGGAAGCCCTGAATTGAAAAATTTGCGTCTGAGTGAACTTAAAATGCACCATGGAAGATCCACAAAGTAAGGTACTGTAACCCGGGTATATCAGACTCCCATTTTGTTCCTCACAAAAAAAATTGTTGTTTTTCGATTCAAGGTTTTTATGACGGAATTTCTGGCATAGAATGAAAGTAATCATTGAATTAGAGCACATGCTGTGAATTTCACACAATTTCAAACTATTTTTAACCCAAAAATGAAGTGCTGAAAAAATGACTGAAATTCAAAACAATTAAATGTAATGTGCACCGGGGCAAGTCAGAATGATTTTTCGCAATTTCAACTTTGACCAGCTGTTACTCCCCTTCTAATGAACCAATATGGATCAAATTTATTATGTAGGTTCCCATAAGGGTTCTTAACCTATGGTGAAAATTTGAGCACGATTGACACAGTAGCTTTCGCTCAGTGGAATAATATATAAACTGTTCTGACTTCCTCCAATTGGGGGAAGTCAGAACAGGCTAAACTTTGCAGAGGCGTAGATCACAAACGGAGCGTCCTAGAAAAATTGCACTAATACAAAATTGTAGAGAATTTAATTCTCTTTGAGATTACTTTCATCAGATTTTCACTAGGACGCACGGTTCGTCCGCTATATGCGAAAAACTAAGAAATAGAAAGTCTGTATTTTACGTAGAACAAATTTAAAACAAGTTCAAAACAACAACAAAATACAATTGAACCAAAGACATCTAAAATGAAACTGAATCGCGAAAATTTTTATGCCGTGATGAAGTAGGGGTAGTACCCTCAAGTCACCTTTAGTGGCACTTCACCAGATATAAACCTCTAGGCGCTAGAGCAAGTTTTCTAACTTACCCCAAATTCCAACTTCCCCCGGTGCACCTTATTTCAATTGATACATGTAGCATACCATTGGAAAGCTCGTTCAATTCTCTTTCAAAGATGTTATTATGAAAAAGTTGTAAAAGTGCACGGTTTTGAAGATATAGGTACGCAGTTAAAGTTTGCCAAATTCCCATATACTGCAAAGCAAAGTTCGTCAAACCAGGAACAAAATCGCCGTCTGACATACCTGGGTTATAGTTCCCTACCACAAAGCTGACCAATGTTCAATCAGAACTCGACAAACCCTCCAAGCATATCCAAACCTTATCAGTGATGCATAAAATACTTAGTACTTTTTTTGTATGGACATACACGGATTTGGCATTAAGGTAACAATGTGGTATTTGGCAAAAAAAAAGAGTTGTACTTATTGTTAGTTGTAATAATTATGACTAAAATTCATCAAGAATTTCTCTAAACATATCATACTAATATTATTTCAAGTTAGGACGTTATTTAGCACTGTAAATTGTTTAGGTGATGGTCGCAAAATTTTTGTGCTGAGTGACTCTCGACAATGCCAACATTCAACGGATTATCACTGAACCATCTACTTCATTTGGATTTTGATTGAATCAAAATAATGTTAGTACATTATGTCTTGAGTGGTTCTCAATCAATTTTCTGATAAATTTTTCTTTTATTAGCTTGAAAAATCAATTTTTTCTAAAATATAATTTTTGGACGGAATTTTGTCATCAGTACTTGCGCACAGAACAAACGCATCAATTGTGGAACAACTGCAAGAACCAACCAGGCTGAATAAAATATGCGAAACCAGGATAATGAGATATTTTGGACACATAGCCAGAAGAGGACCAGAAAACATTGAAAAAGGAATTCTCTTTGGCAAAGTCCCTGGAACAAGAGGGAGAGGACGATCTCCAACAAGGTGGGCCGATACAGTCTGGAAAATAGTTGGTTCAGTTGCGAATGCGGCCACACTAGCTCAAGACAGAGAAGAGTGGCGGTGGTTGTTGGGGGCACACTAGTCGCTTGCGACTATGACGTTGATGATGATGACTTGACTAATAACGCTCTCAATAGTCCAATGTTCAAACTATATATCCTCCAATTTTGGGGGTATGATTTAATACCACGACAAAAAAGGGCGTCAGCACGACAAGCATAGGCACTTTCACGCCAGAAAAATTATTTCCACAACTAAATTGGAAATTCCCGACAATAAAGAGCTTACCCCGACATAAAAGGTACTCCAACGACAAAATAATGTATCAAACGACGAATTAAAAAAATCATGACATTTAATTACTTTCCACTGCTATATAAGGCAATGCAGGACAAAATTTTTCTATCAAAAACAGGCATTTCACTGACAGTAATAAACGTTTCAAAATATTAAAATGATACCAAAAAAAACAAAGTAGGTATGTAAAAAAATGGCTCTTCATAGAAGTAATGTTTTGTGGACTTTGATGGATGACCCCCCCTTCGTTTTTTGACCTCAGGTACGAAGCGAAAGGAGGCTAAGGAGATACAGTTTGCCCCCCTCTGGTTCCGCGAAAGTAGGAAAAACTTGGGAAATTATGAGAAATTCAAAAAAGTTAGGAAAATACAAAAATTCCAACAATATTTTAGTTTCAGTTTTCAAAAATTCAAATTTTTTACAATCATGAATTTAATTATCATTTATTTGCCGACAAAATCGCCGATCTCTCCTCAAAATTCTCATTTTTTCCCCTAAGATTTTGCCCTCGCTTCGCTTAGGTCAATTTGGTTCTCTTCTACTGAGTCACAATTTCACTCAATTTTTTTTGAAAGAAACCCTCAGTTGATTATTTGTTAAAATTTGTACAAAATATAAACGTAATTGAACTGATAATGTTCTGTCGTGTATGAAATTATTTTGTCGTGAATACTGCTTATCTCGCTATTAAATTGTAGTCGTTCTTAAATACTTTATTGTCGGGCGTCATCTGGCGTGGAACTTCATAATTTTTCGTTGTTCATTCATCTTTTATGAACGAAAAAATGCTTATCGTGATGACGCCCTTTTTCGTCGTGCAAAAAATATTTCCCCCAATTTTGGTCCAAAAATGTCCACATGTTCATAATTTTTCAGCCATGTGAAACTTGCATATTGACTATCCCTCGTACTTATGTATAGTACACTTTTCTTCCAGTGGAAAGTAAAACATTTTGTAGAAATTATGATGACTTAAAGAATTTTTAAATTTCAGGTACCACTTTAACATAAGCTGATCTCTCCTCTGTGATAAAGGAAGTATTCCAGTCTCTTCAAATAGCTTGGTTATTAGACTGGTACAAATTACAAAAAGCTCCTGAGCAGAGTCAAAGTGCTTGATTTTGCACTGAGTTTAGTTTTTTTTTCAGGAAATTATAATACTTATAATTATTTAAAAATAAGAATGAAGGCTCTAGCAAAGCGAGAGCAAAAGCTTTTGAAAATTAATAATTTTTCAAATGTGAAACACAATGCAAGAGGACAATTTTTCAACCCTCCAACTTTGGTCAGGAAAAAAAAGAAAAATGTCCGGCCCGAGTAAAGCAAGGGCAAAAGCTGTGAAAAATTGATAATTCGAAAAATGTAAACATAATGTAAACAACATCATTTTACAATTTTTTATGATGGAAAAAATTTACTTTCATGACTTTAGCATTTTCAGTTTTCAGAAAAGTATAATATTTTTGGGGGGGGAGAATTTTAAGTCAAAACATCAATTTTGATGTGAGACATCAATTTTCTACTATCAAACTTTGGTCAGAGAAAGGAAAAGAAAAATGACTTGGTGAAACGAGGGCGAAAGCTTCTGAAAATTTATAATCCAAGAATGTAAAAAGCTACAATCCCCTGGTTTTTGGTAATTCGTTAATTTTCCCAGCTTACACAACTTCTTCACAACTTTCTCCCAATCTGCAATCAATAATGGACTATGGATCCATTGTTTACAATACAGCTTCAAAAACTGACCTAATGAATTCAACTCCAATCACCAACCATGCATTTCATTTATCAATAGGAGCGTTCCGAACCAGCCAATATTCAAACTTACAGAGGATTCTGGACGTCATAAAATAAAACTTTTTGATGATGACGATGAAATTCACAACTTTTCGCCAACATTTTTCTTCCAGCCCTCCCCCCCTCCTTCCTCACACACCCACGTTCAGCACCCTTCTGTATAGAAACTTACATTATAGAATCATCCATTAGGTACGTACAATAAAAAAGGCGAATAAAAGTATATCATCCAGATGTCATTTCCAGTTAGCTATTTATTCGAAACCCTTCATTATTTTGTCGAATATTAAAAATAAGCTATTATTAGGTAGATACGTCTTACGTCACACAAAAAGAGAAAGAACGTGAACGCAAAACAGCTACCATGAAAAAACCTCCAAATTTAACTCACAAAAATATACCTAAAAGTGAAAACAAATTGTTTCATATTTCTTCACTAAATTACCTCAAAAATACATGTACCATAAAAAATAGCGAATAGAGAACCGCAACCCATGAGGGTGAGGTACAAATTACGAAACGAACGAAATACCTCAATCTTATTCGAATTAGCCGGTCTTTACCCTACAAAGGCGCACCCTTACGTAATCTTCAACTCCAAACCCACCACGATGTTGGATAAAAACCCATTTTTATTTCCAGAACTTCTCAACTATAACCATATAGGTAAGTAGGCTTATCGGTAAAATTCTTATTATTCCGCCCAAATCTTACTTATACACAGCAAAAAGCTCGTATTAATAAAAAATTCATACCCGCGACAATCCGACGTTAAATATCGTTCCAATTTGTACAATGAATATGAAATTAGTCGATATGTAAAAATACTCTTCCATCCTGCCCATCCAGCTCGACTATAGCTAGACCACCACGTGCTCTTATTTTCATGTGCTTTCAACACGCATACTCGATTACGCACCGCAATCCTATTATAGGTAGAGCTACGGTGCTGCTATAAAATCCACGTTTGAATTTTCCCACAGCCAAAGCTCGAGCTCGATTATACGAATCATCTCATTACACGCGTACGTAACCAACGCATCGATAAATATCGCGATATTAAAAATAAATGAAAAAATATGGTAAGAAAGTTAACATTATAATGAAAATACCAGGTAGAGAGCTTTACAATTCGCGAAATGAAAACAGCCATGCGAAAGGTTTCTCAACGTGAGGAAAAGAGCTCGCGGGAGGAAATTTTTTTTCAAGCCAAGAAAAATCGTTATAGCAACGAAGCGCTGTGAACATCTGTCTGTCTGGCGAACTAAACAGAACAGCCGCACTAGTCGGTCTCTTCACCAAGGATAAGCTTTTGTGAAAGTTGTACTTGTGCTAATACGCTAGGCCGAGTCACACGAGCTTTTAAGTACATTTTCGTTCATTTCGGCGTTACCAGTTACGTTTTGCCGCACATTCGGTATCGTGAATTCGATAAATACCTACGCGTTTTTTTCCTTCTTTTATCCTTTGCAACTTCTCCTCGCCATTTTTAAAATGCCAATATTCGTCATAAACACGATTCCTTTCTACGATGTGCTGAAGGAATCCATTTGTTATGGCTTGAAACTCGTTTACATCTTTGGTAAGTTGATTAGAGTAATTTACCTTATTGATTGTCGGTATGAATTGATAACATCTGGGGTCTGCTTTTTCGCTGATAACGCTTGTGTAGGTGTTTTGAATGGAAAATTTGCGAATAAATGAGACAAATTTCGCACGAAATGCTGCGTGAAGGCGTATTTTTGCAGATTTGATAACGTGAAAAAATGATAACGCACGCGGTATCACTTTGAAATAATCAATGCTCGAGTGTCGCATTAAAACGCGTCCTCTATTAATAGAAACACGTGTTTTTTTTCACCTCGTTTATATCGTGGTCGAACATACATTTTTATGCTATAAACTCGACGATGAGTTAGGATTTGGTGTGGATTTTTTGTCGTAAAAAAATATTTTGCTAAAAATGATTCAATTTTTTCAATAATTACTCTACCTAAATGTCCAATACGGTTTTGTCTTTTCAAATTAGATTAAGTAGGTAAGTAGGTAGGTATCCTATAAGTATAAAGTTTGCTTTACCATCGTCATCATGCATTATTATTATTAATTCATGACATGTACCCACATATTATTACCCACATATATTCCCTAAACACACACTATTACCTATATTATGTATTTATTTCATTTTTGATAACCTCATTTACATATGTTTTCGAAACGAGGGATCCCTCCAACATACACTTTCGAGAATTTCAATTTAAATATATACTCTTATACTTAGGTAGGTAGTGGGTTTGGGTACACAAGTAAATTATACCTACGTGTAGATTTATCTAACTTACTCTAGAGTCTACATTACATTATACAGTTTGTTCGGATGAAAAATTACAGTCCCGGATAGGCAATTCATTCGGCACCGGTGTGAGCGTTAATTTGCATAGCTTTTACGCGACAGGAGTAACTTCGAGGTATTAATAATGATTTACGAACGTGTCTCGCTAGTCGCAAGTAGGTAGATGTTTTATAGGCATGGAAAATATAAAACGAACAGTGATTGTAAATTAGATCGAGTTGAGAAAAAAATCAATCGAGGTGGTGCTTTTTTTTTGTCCTTCGTTTAGTCGAGAGACCAGATGCGCTATCCTCATGTGACCTAAACAAGTTAGTCAATTTGGAGTAATATTGCATCATATGTGTGAAATACAGTCGCTACATACAGAGCATGAAAGTGTGACTGTGTGAATAGAATTTGAAAATAATGAGTTTGAACGAAAGTTGAAAAAAAAATTTTTAATGAGCTCAAATTTTCAATTTGTGGAAAATTTCTGTTTTTGATAATTGTCTTATGAATAAAAGTTAGTGTAGTTCTTACGAGTATTTTGCACTATGAAAAAGTTGGGATTTTTTTTTCAGTTTTACCCTCGAGAGTTGTTGGATTTTAAGGGGGGAGGGGGGCTAAAATTTTAAGTTTCCAACAACTTGAAATTCCCAGCCCCCTCCCTCAGTTCTGAACGATAAAAATGAAGTTTTTACATTCTGATCATTGAATTTGGCCCACTTTCATCAGAAAATCACTGTTCAATAGTTTCTGAGCCCTTACTAAAAAAAGAAAAAAATATAAAAGAATTATCATCTTCATCTATAATCCTTATATTTGGTCAATTTTCAATTGAAAAAAAAAACTGTTCAATGTTAAAAATAAAAACACAAAAAATTTTCAATTTTCGTGTATAATCCCTGAATTTGGTCCTCTTTCATTTAAAAAACACCCACCATTCAATAATTATTGAAACTTCACATTACAATGTAAGAAAAAATAAGAAACTTAAAATTCTCCTATTCTAATCTTAGAATTTGGTTCCTTTTTCATCTGAAAAAACAGTTCAATAAATTTTTTGCCCTCACTCAAAAAATAAAATAAGAAAAAATTAAAAATTTTCATGTTTTAATCCTTGAATTTGGTCCTCTTTCATTTGAAAAGGAAAATGTAATGGTTTTTGAAACTTCACATTAAAATGTAAGATAAAACAAGAAATTAAAAAATTTTCATATTTTAATTCTTGAATTTGGTACCTTTTTTATTTGGACAAAATGTTCAATAAATATTTCAGCCCTCACTCAGAAAATGAGAAAAAAATGGGAAATTCAAAATTTTCATGTTTTAACCCTTGAATTTGGACCCCTCTCATTTCGAGAGTACTATTCAATAGTTTTTGAGACTTCACTCAAAATGTAAAAAAAAAAAAAAAAAAAAAAAATAGAAAGCTTGAAATTTTTATATGTAAAGTAGGTAAGTACGTACCTATGTATTTTGTGTATAGTCTAAAAGGACTGATCCAAGTAACAAAACATCATATCATCTCATCTCACATTTACACTATAATTTTTGGTTTTGGTATTTTTTCATTAAAAACCCTCTATTTTAAAATTTTGATACCGCCCCTCCCTCCCCCTCTCTCCCCACATGGTGAAAAAGTGGAACTTGAACCTTCTCAAATAAACATAGGAAAGATGAAAAAAAGTTAAAATTTTCATCGTCTTGTATTAAAATGCTTAAATCTTAATTCAATTCAGACCCACCCTCCCTCTTCCCCTTATGAAAAAGTGTATCTAGACCCTCCTAAGTTTCTAAAATTGAATTAATGATGAAAAATTCCAGCACAGCAATTTAAAATTTAAAAAAATATCTGCTGAATTTAATACATTGGTGGTAAGTATTTACTTTCTTGAAAATGAGGTCATCTAGAACAATTTCAAGTTTTGACACAGAGATCAAAATTAGTTTGAAAAATTTCATAAGATTCTACGTAGTTCTATATCTTTTTAGTTTTTCTCAGCATTGAGGACTAAAAGACTTCACAAGAGAGCTACGAGTGTTTTTGAGGGACCAAGGGAGGGTTTTTCTAAAAAAAAAAAAAAAAAAAAAGGAGGATTGTTGAGAATAGAGTTTTGACCAGAAATTGAACTTACCAATTCAATAATTTTTCAGATCTATTTTTCATTTTTTTTCAACTTTTGATTTCGGGGGCTGAGGGTTTTTTTTCTGAAAAGAGAGATGAGTAGGTATTTGAAATGATTTTGAGCAAAAATGGAAAATTTCTCAAATTTACAAACTTTAATTTTTGATTTTCAACTTATTTTTTTGTCAACTTTTGAAGGCCTTAATTGCACAAGGAAAATTAACATTGTTTGAAGGACGGAGAAAAGTTTTTTTTTTTTTTGAAAAAGGATTGATTAGGAATTTGAAAGAATTTTGACACAAAAATGGAAAATTCTCGAAAATGTTTCATCGATTTTTGGTAATTCTATTCTTCTAGATTTTCACAGTGGAGGGGAGAGAAGGGAGGAAGCTCTATAGAAAAGCACCAAAATAACTTAGGGCATTTAGGGAGGAAGAGAGGGGGGGTCATTAGACTGGAAATAAGAAGATGGAATAAAATAAACACTGATTTTACAACATCAAAAAGCTCAGCCCGAGGCAAAAATAAATAAATATGTATTGTAAGTAGTACATACAAGCTTACGTTTATTAAGTGCTTCAAATTTTTCCAAAAAACAAACATTTTTTTCAAAGTAAAAAAAATCAAAATTTTGAAAAGATTCGAACAGTTTTAACTTGTGACTCGTCTGGAATTTTGGGAATAAAATTTTATGTGGGTGTAGTTTTTGACACTTCAAGCATTAATTAGCGTCAAATTTGTTCAAAACAAAAAGTCACTCCAGACTTTCACAGTGTTTGCCATTAGAAGTTAGATAGGCACATTGTTTTTTCCAAAGTATAGATATCTTTGAATAAAAGTAACTGGTTTCAAGTTTAAGTGTTTAGAGAAAAAATTTTACATTTTAGCAGCTTACAGCTTTCGATCAACGAAAATGAGGTACCTAGACCTATACTAAACAAGAAGTTTGGAAGTTGACAGATGGCAACAAATTTTGAAGATTCTTGATACCCCCTCCCTTCCTCTACACTTCGTATTTCTCTCCAGCTTATCTGCAATTATACTCCAAAATCATGGGAGAGAATGAAGATGGGATGGGGTAGAATATTTCAACTGTACAATTTTGGGAATCGTTTCAGGATAAAAATTATTGTTTTTTTGAAACGTGAACCCGAGAATTTGTTCAAACCATCTGTGAAATTAAATTGCAGAAAATGTCATGAAAACAGTTGAAAGTGCAGGTTAAAAATTGATCTTATCATCGTAAAATTTGTGTACATCTTCACCAAAATTTTTCAAATATTGAAAAAATTAAGAAAAATCAATCAAAAACGTATTCTTTAGGCTATTGAAATGAATCAGAAATCAGAATATTTTACAAAAAATTGTTGCATCATTATACTGTAGAAAGTCATCAAAAACTGTCTGATCAAAGTTCAAAATAATTGAAAATTTGGTTTAAAAAATTGATGAAGTTTCAATAAAAATGTGCAAAATTTACGAAAATTGATTTAAACATTGTTAGAATCTGTTGAAATGTCACAGAAACAATTTCCCCATGACAGTGTAAAGACTCGTAGGGTGTTGACCAAAAAAATTCAACTGCTCAGTCAAATCAATGGTCTGGAAGGGTTTAAAATTTTAAATAGGTGCAAAAATAGTAAAACTGTTTATTAGAGTGAAAAAAAAAACTTAATAGGAAAGTTCAACAATACACAATGTCAATGACCTATTTCCTTTGATGTAACGAACACAAGTCCAATTCAAACACGGCGCGCGGCCGTTGTATTTCATTTTCGTCTGCTAACGAAGTGTAATCAACTTTTCATTCATTATTTTTAAGCGTATAAAAATTCTACCTCTCTTGGTTTTATTTATTAGGCAACAAGTTTACCTCATCGTTGTGATTTTACAAAATAATGTTTCACTATTTCTACAAAGCTAACGTGTTTTAAAACAAAGTCAGATTAAAAACGCTGACTATAGGTATAGTGAGTTGCTTTCCTCATTTTTAATCCCATCTCTTGTTTCTTTCTGCAAATACTTGTAAGGGGTTAGGTAACTTATGCCTCAGCACGGGAAATTTGATAACAATTTTTTATTCTCGAGTAAATTAAAGAAAGAAAAAAGTTTGCGAATGTGGGTCAAACAAAAGACATCCAATTTTCGAACAAGTATAAGAATTTTTTTCTTTAAGCAATAAAAGTTTCCTTATATTAAATTTCTCGTATACTATGACGTCATTAATGTTGCGTTTTATTTCGTGGCTTATTTTCTTTGATTTTGAAAACTTTTTTGTTCGAAGGAGAAAATAATTCTACAGAAACGTAAGATTACAAAAGGGAAAGGTAGGTATAAAAGGAATTATATTGAGAAAATTTTAATTTTTCGTTCGAATCAAACCTTTAGGTATTTTTTTTACCAACGCCTACGCAAAATCGAACCTTTGGATAGGTACCACAAACTCCCTCTTACTCGTTCTGACTGTGCTGGGTGACACAATAGGAACCATTCGATAAACCCGCATAAACATAGTGATTATTTTTACTCGAATATTGCTTATTCGTCGTGATTTCGGTCTAACAAGGAAATCGTAGTACCTACACATTACCTATAGGTATAACTATAATATTTGCATGTGATGAAATTATAGCTATGTTTCTGAATTTGCCAACCTATGTGGTGATTACCGAGGCATTAAATTAGGCCAAGTGGTTCTCCATTTGAACTGATAGCCCCGAGGTGGCAAAAGTAAACAAAGTATGAAAATACGAGAACTAACGTTGGAAAAGAATATGCATAAACTGAAAGAGGTTATTAATATCGACGCGACGTTAACTCGATGTGAAGTGTACTACACGAAGAATACTCTTATCTATCGAAACAAAAAAAGTATTTTTCATAAACGCCGAGAATTATTTCCCTTTTGAGGAAAAATTTATACTCGAGTGCAAATAGGATTTCAAAAGCGCAAAACTCACAACAACAAAAAAATAACATCGATATGAATTATTTATAAGTTTATTCTCGAAATACAAACTCTGCGAGTACTTACGTTTACTTACAAATTAATGTTCAATTTTCCAAGTAGACATTAAATTTTGGGATGATTGAAAAATGATATCATCATCCTGTAGCTAAATTAATTTTCCAATTAAACAAAAATCTCCAAAAAGTGCTGATTTTTGCCTTATTAATTACCAAAGAAGGTCTACTTTTTCCAAAATTGCCAAAAGAAATCCTGTTTTTGTCAACATTGTCAAAGGCCTCGAAAGGTCCAAATTATTTGCCAAAAATTGCTAAGAAACTCTGAATTTTTTGCCCAAACATTGATTAAAAAGTAGATATCGA
This sequence comes from Planococcus citri, assembly GCF_950023065.1. Classification (NCBI taxonomy): domain Eukaryota; kingdom Metazoa; phylum Arthropoda; class Insecta; order Hemiptera; family Pseudococcidae; genus Planococcus; species Planococcus citri. Next base: position 71,664,100 of record NC_088679.1, on the reverse strand, counting down.
TTTTGGCTTAAGCTGTCTAAAGTCTTTTTTTTTCAAAACTGACAAGAAGTGAAGCACTTTTTTGGGCGAAAATTCGAAATATCCTGTTTTTTTTTTTGGATAAACCACAAAATTAAAATTGAAGAGAACACAGAAAGAACCACATAAATTTTCAAAAATGAGTTCAGGGTTGAATTCAATTCACACTGAGGAGTGAGAAAGTGTACCTACCTAGTCAATTTACATTTTGAAAAAATTATATTTTTTGTAGTGAAAAAGGCCTTTAAAAAATGGAGAAGGGGAGAGAAATGAGCCGAGACGAAATGTGAGAAAATTTTAACATTATAATAACTAAGTATATTAGAATGCGAAAAATTTTCATTCCTTATATCACCTTGATTGATTTTTATCAAATTTAAGTGGTTGCAAAACACTAATTTTTCGGTTTTTTGCTTGATTTTTTTCCGAAAAGAGTGATTTTCCAACTCGAAACTTGCGTATCTCTTATTTTTTTTTCTATTATGCCTCGAATTGTGCTTGTGAGATGTTGTATGATATATTTCTCCAGTCTTTACTTTTATGAAATTCAAATTCACTACAAAATTAGAGCATTCTGATAGGTACTTTGAAACAAGGTAACACAACAGTTTTAAAAAAAGATTTAGGTATCTGATTCATTCCGGGTGCCTACTCTTCAAAAGTGCTGTAAGGTGGCATTATGGCCTCACTGTCCTCTCAGTGCATCTTATAACGATTCTTAAGTTGGGGAAGATCCTATAGGACTTGGTAAATCCATCCTTTGGGTCTTGACAACTTAGGGATCGTTTGATTTATTAAGGTAAAGTGTAGGTACTTGCGAATTCGAATATTATCGAATACCATTTGGGTGGTCCGAATAATATTCCATCACACCGGGGGGTCCGCGCCAATATTATTATATGGGCGGAGAATTCGCGTAATTACATCTATTTTATGATTGGTTAATATATTTCCCCCATCTCTTGGTAAAAGTAGCGCGAGCCTATCAGCTTTCGAGATCGATTTAGGAACTTTTAGGTGCTTTAGGTATAACTTTAGCTAGGTTCGATCTCGAAATCACTTCTTGTTCGTTCGTCGAGTTGTAGATACGTGAGTGTAGTATAGACCAATACTTAGGCGATCTATGAATCGGTGGACTTGAGCATTTGGTCCGTTTTCCTTCGACCTAATCGTTTGAAAACGTATTCTTATCTCCTTTCTACCCTCTTTAGGGTTCGGTTAATTAGTATTTTCATTGGTTAATTTGTGGCTTAATATAGCAATCTACCACTTCATCTTAGTTGCCCTGTCGTGGAATTGTGTTTTATTAAGTTCTCATTGGTGAATTAGTGGTGAATTTACGTGATTAGGCGGTCGAGCATAGTGTCTCTGTTCTAATTACACTTTCTGGTAAAATCTTAAATTGGTGAATGTATATATTTGAAGAAAACCTTATAATTAAGAGAATGTAATTTGTTACACCGATTACATTGGAGAAAGTAACGAATGTGTTATTATTCCGCGAAAGTGGGCCTAATTGATACATTAGTTGGTATTTTATGTTGACGTATTCGACGCTATCGTAATAGCCGCAGAGCTAGCAAGGGGTAAGTGCGAATTAGTTCCTTCTTGATATTGCAAAGAGTCGTATAAGACTTCTGGCAATCTTTCACCCGCTAAGGAATCTTTCTCATCCTCTACACTATTACCTTACTTGCTCGTATACAGTCTAACATTGGCGCCCAGAGAGAAATTTAAACCAAAAACACCAACCACACCGCAAACATTACCGGTGCACCATTTAATGTACGATCCTCAAACAGATCAATATTTCGAAATGAGTGACACAGAAGAAGAAATCCACCCACGGGGGGCATATGTAAGGTGGCATTATGGCCTCACTGTCCTCTCAGTGCATCTTATAACGATTCTTAAGTTGGGGAAGATCCTATAGGACTTGGTAAATCCATCCTTTGGGTCTTGACAACTTAGGGATCGTTTGATTTATTAAGGTAAAGTGTAGGTACTTGCGAATTCGAATATTATCGAATACCATTTGGGTGGTCCGAATAATATTCCATCACACCGGGGGGTCCGCGCCAATATTATTATATGGGCGGAGAATTCGCGTAATTACATCTATTTTATGATTGGTTAATATATTTCCCCCATCTCTTGGTAAAAGTAGCGCGAGCCTATCAGCTTTCGAGATCGATTTAGGAACTTTTAGGTGCTTTAGGTATAACTTTAGCTAGGTTCGATCTCGAAATCACTTCTTGTTCGTTCGTCGAGTTGTAGATACGTGAGTGTAGTATAGACCAATACTTAGGCGATCTATGAATCGGTGGACTTGAGCATTTGGTCCGTTTTCCTTCGACCTAATCGTTTGAAAACGTATTCTTATCTCCTTTCTACCCTCTTTAGGGTTCGGTTAATTAGTATTTTCATTGGTTAATTTGTGGCTTAATATAGCAATCTACCACTTCATCTTAGTTGCCCTGTCGTGGAATTGTGTTTTATTAAGTTCTCATTGGTGAATTAGTGGTGAATTTACGTGATTAGGCGGTCGAGCATAGTGTCTCTGTTCTAATTACACTTTCTGGTAAAATCTTAAATTGGTGAATGTATATATTTGAAGAAAACCTTATAATTAAGAGAATGTAATTTGTTACACCGATTACATTGGAGAAAGTAACGAATGTGTTATTATTCCGCGAAAGTGGGCCTAATTGATACATTAGTTGGTATTTTATGTTGACGTATTCGACGCTATCGTAATAGCCGCAGAGCTAGCAAGGGGTAAGTGCGAATTAGTTCCTTCTTGATATTGCAAAGAGTCGTATAAGACTTCTGGCAATCTTTCACCCGCTAAGGAATCTTTCTCATCCTCTACACTATTACCTTACTTGCTCGTATACAGTCTAACAGTGCTGCCAAAATCGCCACAAAATATAGATTTCAAGTTCAATTTTTTTATGAAGATTATCAAAAATTCTAAAATGTATGTTAATATTGTCAAAAATACTAATTTTTGATAAAAAGTCCTGTTTTTGGCCAAAATGAATTTAAAAAGTTCAATTTTCTTCTAAAATTATAAAAAAGTTCTAATTTTGCAAGATTTTTCAAAATTACCATGTTTGAGCCTTCGTAAAGGTCCTGTCCTTGGCCATAATTTTCAAAAGTCAAGTTTGGAGCCTAAAAAATTCCATAAAAACCCCAGTTTTCTTTGCGGGTGTTTTTTTTTTTGCCAAACTTGTCAAAAAGAACCTTCCTTCTGTTAAAATTGTAAAAATTTATCATTTTTCTCAATTAAGTAATTAAAGGTCTACTTTTTAAAAAAAATTTCCAAAAATTCCATTTTGTACCTAAAATATCAAAAAAAAAACGTTGTTTTCTGCTTGTGTGAAGAAATTAATGTTTTTCGCCAAAGCTGCCTTTAAGGGTCCCATTTTTTGCCATTGTCAAAAAGTCCTAATTTTTCACAAAATTGTAAGAAAAGTTTATTTTTTTGTCTATGTGAAAAAATTCCGGTTTTCGCCAAAACTGCTCTTAAAGGTTCCATTTTCTGCCAAAATTATAAAAAAAAGTCTAATTTTGCCAAATTTGCCATAAGTAGTCTAAAAGTCCTATCTTTAGCCATAATTTTCAAAACATCAAGTTTAGTGCCAAAAAAATGCCATAAAACGCCATGTTTTCTTTGCCAAACACTTCTCAAAAAATGCCCTACTTTTTGCCACAATTGTCAAAATTCATCATTTTTCTCAATTGCAAACACAAAAAGTTAGAACTTTTTGTTAATATTTTCAAATAGTTCCATTTTGGGCCTAAAAATGCCCAAAAAAAAACTAGTTTCCTGCTTGTGTGAAAAAATTTGTTTTTTTGCCAAATCTGCCTTTGAAGGTCCCATTTTTTTCAAAATTATCAAACAGTTCCCAGTTTTGGCAAAATTGAGACAAAGTTTTATTTTTTGCCGATGCCATCAATGGTCTTGCTTTTGTTTTATCTTATGTGAAAAATTCCTGTTTTCGCCAAAAATGGCGTTAAAGGTGCCATTTTCTGCCAAAATTGTCAAAAAGTTTCGTTTTCTGCCAAAATTGTAAAAAAAGAGGCCCAATTTTGCTAAAATTGACAAAAAGGACCAGTTATTTGCTTTCATTTTCTGTAAGTCCTGTTATGGATGCCGAATATAAAATGCTTTGAAAAGTACTGATTTTTGGCACAAAATTTTTGAAAAGTTCTGCTTTGTGCCAAATTTATGAAGAAGTCCTGTTTTCTCCCTAATAAAATGCAACAAAAAGTTATGTTTTCTGTCTCTAGACTGCCATAAAAAGTTCTGTTTTCTGTTTTTCACAAAATTGACCAGTTGTCAAAAATCCCAATTTCTGATAAAATGATCAAAAAGTTCATTATTTTACCAAAATTTTAAAAAGTGCCCATAATATAATATTTGTAAAAACCAAAAAAAAAAAAGTCCTCATTTTATAGCTAAAATTTTCAAATTCCTAGTCCTTAATATTCCTCATTTCTGTCAAAATTTTTAAATGGTCCTACTTTTTGGCAAAAAATTGTCAAAACTTTTTCAAAATTACCTAAAAAAAGACCTGTTTTCAAATGACCAGGTTTTTTTCCTCAACTTTTTTCCACTTCTTATAGTTCTGTTTGAAAATGGTAACATTTTGACCTCAAAAAATTCGGGCCCAGACAAATTTGAAGCCTTCTTCCCACCTAATGACCCCCCCCCCCCCCCCCTAAAAAATGGAGAAATTAGTCGTGAAAATCATTTCTTCAAAAAAGTGGGACACCCTGTTGATAGAAAATTGAATTTTGTACCAAAAAAAACTTTTTTTCTTTTTCTGTTTTTAGAATCTGAATAACGACCACAGGATAGTAATCTTTTTTGTTGTAAATCAATTTTTCTAAAAGAAAGTAGTACTATTTCCTTAGCTTTCTCAAAATTTGAGCATAAAACTTCAACTGTTGGTACTACCCTTATTTAAATCCGCCACGTCACCACTGGCAGGTGATAACCACACTCAACTCAACCAAAACGAGAAACTAATGATTGAAACTCGACATAAACTCGTCATGTAGGTAACATATCATTTCCATCATTAGTATGTAAGGCGTAACAAAGCTTTGAAAATACAAAACTCATTTAATCTTGATTATATTGTACATGCAGAACATGTAGATACCTATTCCGCGTGTGTCACTCGCACTTCGCCGCCTTCGAGGGGAAATAATGCAGCAACTTACACAACACACGTGCATAGTGGGTTAGCCAAATTTTAAATTTCGTAGGATTAAATTATTGCTCGCGAAATACCATTTCTTCAACTCGATGTAACTCTTTTGTTATCGCAGCAGGGTAAAATTTGCATATTACCTAATCCATAGGATTTCGCCAAGCCTATAAAAATTGATCATGCGAGATAGTTGCCTATCTGTGCTACGAAGGAATTATATTTGCTGAAATGAATCCAACTTTTGGTACCAAGTAACCGTATACCCCGCCTTATGAACTGTGAATAGGCAAATTTACCAACACTCGTGTAATTTGGGTTGCTGCATCGGCGAATAGAAGGCAGTGAACTGAGAAAGGCATCGACACACCCTGTATAATGACCTTTTTTTTTTCAACATTGCATGGCCATCGCCATCGTACTCGTATAATAATACCTAGATAAAACATCGATTAAACGCTTCATTAGACGAAATTTTTATACGTATTTATACATTGACGTCAACTCCATGTGTATTTCGGCTTGAGACATGACTATAGTATACTATATAGATGAAATTTATTACTCGATGTCTACACACGTATCGATTTTTTGTTTACAGATTGGAAAATGTGATGCGGCAATCAACTAACCAGCGTCTAATGTTCCTATTTGCCTGACCGAATCGAAAGAGGATACTAAATTTTAACACGTTGAAAATTATGTCGTCGTTTTAAACCACATACCTACATAGTTTTTCTTCTGTTTTTCCTTTTGCTGTGATATTGCGTATTGTTATCGAGTCTGTTTAATTGAAACCCCTCCTCAACTTGAATTTTTTTTCCATTATATATACTTTTCGACGTAACTTTCCTTTCCTCGGATTTTCTTTTTTTATACTTAGAATAATGGAAGCTTACTCTCCCGATTTAGTTTGGTTGGTTGTGATCAGTTTCTTTGTTGCATTTATCCTATCCTTCGGTATTGGCGCCAACGATGTGGCTAATTCGTTCGGTACCTCGGTGGGTGCCAAGGTCCTCACGTTGAAGTCCGCTTGCATGCTGGCTACGGTATTCGAGATTGCTGGAGCTGTGTTGATAGGTAAGTTCTGGATTTTTGGAGTAGATGTGGAGGTATTTAATTGTGTATTTGATGTGATGGTGATGTAAGAATTTGTTGACGATTGGAGAATTATTTTACAGGTTACAAGGTGTCTGATACTTTACGCAAGGTGCTAGTTGATGTGAATATGTATCAAGATTCGGAAAAACAGCTGATCTTGGGATATTTATCTTCGTTAGGTTCGTATTCAATTTTCTTACTTGAGTTTGGATTAGGTAGTTTTTAATTTATACTTTTTGGGGGGGGGGGCATCAAATTCTGGCAGCAAGATTAATGTAATTAGATTTTTATTGTTCATTTAAGTAAAAAGATTATGGATGCAAAGTAGTTATTTGGAAATTGTTCTTCTTCTTGCTGTTTGGAATTTTTTACCATGGAGAGCCTCCAGACTCTTGAGACACAAATCAGTAAAAAAAATTATAATAATATACCTAGCCCTACAGGTATTTTTTTTTTTGTTTTCCAGAATGACTCTTTGACAAATTATTGCCTCAAGGGCTACCTCATCTTATCAGAGTGTACTTCAATTTTCACAAAAATTTAATTGAATTTCAGAAAACACCGAGAGATTTTTTTTCAAGTGCAGCTCATACCCTTTTTCCTTCCTGCTTCATGGTGAATATCCTGAATATCTTTCATTCAGTGAATGACAAGGGATGTATAAAAAACAAAATAAAGCAGAACAAAATTGTATAGCATAAAATTTCTCATCAGTAAAATCGAATTCATTTTTCCAAGAATTTTTATTCTTGAGAGGTATTTGAATTTATAAGCTCAACTTGAATTGAAATTTGTAATGAAAAATTTCTAACTTTTTTTCATTTTTCCAAATTTTATCCAAAATTGAATCATGATACAACAAACTTTGAATTACACAAAAAAATTACAGAGCATGAAAATTTTTCACTGTGGAATGTCATTAGTTTTTTTTTCTGAAAAGGGAAATATCTCAAACGACACAAAAAATTTTGAGATGGACGAATGATAATCGAAGAGTACCCCAAAATATACTACCTAAAAGCCGAAATTTCAAGTGGTGAAATACATTTTTCGATTTTTGGCGAATTTTTAAAAATTAAAATTTTGGACAAAAATGAGAAAAAATCAAAATTTTATCAAGTTTACCTAAAAAGCTGAAATGTAGATTATACCATATTTTTGATCTTCCGAGTCGATTGGTGACAGTTTCAAACCATCCTGAGGCTTCCACAGGATTTTGATTTTTTCAATTCTGCAAAAGTTCACTGGAGAAAATTTTGGATTTGAACAGACACAAAAAAAAATTTGATAATACGTGCCTAAATCGATCGGAAGGGTCGCAATGATGATAAATCCGAATTGATATAAGTGTTGAATGTTATTCTCACCCTATTTATAACGTTTTTTCGAAAATTGGACAGGAAAAAATCCTCTAGAGGCTTCAGACCGGTTCGAAACTATCACTAATCGACTTGGGAGGTTGAAAATAGAGTATGAACCAAATTTCAGCTTTTTAGGTAAAATGGCTAAAACTTTGATTTTTTCTAATTTTTGCCTAAAATTTTATTTTTTAAAAATTTGCCAAAACTCAAAAAATTAATTTCACCACCTGAAATTATGTCGGTGGTACATTTTGGTGTCCTCTTTCAATTCCCCTGCGTTCGGATCAGAAATTTTTGGGCTGGATTATTTTGAACAAAAATGAGAAATCTCAGCTTACTTCGCAATTTCTTCATCGGAACTTTACATAAGGATCACCAGAAGTGGCCTTTATTTCAAAAATTTATATACTCAAAGTTATTGGATCTTATGAGAAGATAATTTCTCAATTTTTAATTTTTTCTTCAAATCAAAAAAACCACTTAAGTAAGGACCCTCTTTAAGTTTTAAAAACTTAATGAAATCTGAATAATTGATTTTTTTTACATTCTCAATTTCTGTTTCATTAATTCTGTTAAAGACTTGACCTCATTTCTGAAAAAACCTCTCCCAATCGACAATTTATGTGAGTTCCTCTGCATTAAGGCTCCCCCCCCCCCAACCAAAATTGACAAAATTCTGAATTTTATGCGTTTAGATTCCTCTAAATATTCCCCCTTTGGCAGGAAAAGTCTCCTGATCTCCCCAGTGAAAAATTGTTTATCGACAAAGCGAGCCCTCTCCATTTGCACGTCCACAAATTCGCCCTCAAAGTTATTGAATTTCATACAAAAATATTTCCCAATTTTTTTTTTCAAATCAAAAAAGTTGGTGCAAGAAATTCTCTCAAAGTTGAAAAATTGAAAAAAATGGATAATTCTTTTTTTTCTACCATCTCAATTTCAGTTTCTGGATTCTTTTAAATAACTTCATTTCCGAAAAAACCTCCCCTGACCTCCAAGCTACATACGTTAGTTCCTCTGCGCGAAGCTCCTGCTCTGTTGGGAAAATTCTGAATTCCTTAGTTTGGAACTGGATTCCTCTAAATTTTCCTCTTTTTTAGGCAGAAAAAGTCTCCCCATCCCCCAAATAATGTCAATCTCTTTTTACGCAGTCCCTCGACGGTCGAAAAAAATCAGAAGAAAAAGCCAAAAAAAATTCAAAAACTTTAAATTTAGCAGTTCAAATTTCTTTCAAGTGACTCAATTATTTTGAAAATCCCCTATTCAGGTTCATCCTACAAAATTGGTTCCTTTGAAAATACCCGATAAAAAAAATCAGGTCAACAAAATGAAGTTTCAAAAATTTTTATTGCAATTTATTCTTATAAATGGAAATAATCCTTTCAATTTTTTCTAGACAGATACGAGTTTAATAGTAAGTAGGTAATCTAAACTGAAATTTTTTTAAAACCCAGTTTGTTTTGAGAAAAAATTGCAGGGAAACAGTTTTGCTAGTGAGACTGGAGGAGAGATTTTCTCGAAAAAAGGCATCCTTTGAAAATTAATTTCATTCAGAAGGATTTTGATGCAGGAATCAAAAATGTTGCCAAACTTCAATTTTTTTCGACTTGGGAGGCTTCGTATGGAAACTCAATGCTACTTTGGAAAGCAGGGAAGCGTTTTTGAAAAAGACTGTTACATATTCAAAGAAATTCCAAATCAAAAATTGAGAAATTTTTTAAAATAGGGGCTTTGCACAGGAGGTTTTTTCTTTAAAAAGGAAATTATTCAGAAGAATTCTTGCTTAGAAATTGAGAATCTTTTTTCTGATTTTTTTTCAACTTCGGAGGATTTCCAGCTCGACTTAATTTCAATTTGGTGGGCTGAAATTTTTCAGTTTTATTTTTGTTTTTTTAGGAGGGGAGAACAAAAACAATCATTTTTACAGTTATAAACAGGCTAAGGATACTGATGAGAAAAACTCTTCTCCCCTCCCCTTCTCAATTTCTATGTCACTGCTGAGTTTGCCTTAATTGAAAAGATCATTGAAAGGTAAGAAAAAAAACTTTACCTTCTGAAAAAATAAGTAGGTATTAGTTTTTCAAATAAAAATTCAACTTTTTTCACTATTTTCATTCAGAATGAAAATTTTATCAATTATATATTTTCAATTGACCTTGCAGTTTTTTTCAGTTAGCTTTCAGTTTGTTTTACTTTAAGGTTATATTTTCTTGTGACAAATACATAATATATTCCCAACATTTTTTGCTTTCGAAACAAACCTTCTCTCCTCCCCTACAATCTCAAACTATTTGACATGAATGCATCTCTGCAACCACAATTCTTTTAAATCCCAAAATTCTAGAAATATTCTTTCACTGGCGTGCTTTGAGTTGCCTAATCATCACACTAAAGGCAACTAAACACACTGCTCGAAAGTCGAAACACCCTGTATAACATATTACCATATAAGATCGATTAATTGGCTCTATTTGTATTCATATTTTCGAATAAAAACATCAATTTCGACACAGGTGGTAGCGGAGCATGGTTAATAATAGCTACAGCTTTCCGTGTGCCGATATCTGGAACACATTCCATCGTAGGAGCCACAATCGGATTTTCATTGGTGGCCAAAGGAGCCAGTGGTTTAAAATGGTCAACGTTGTTCGGAATAGGTACGTGTAATATTTAGGAATACCTACCTATCTACCTTATTAATAAATTCTATGGGTAAATAAGGTACCTATACCTAACTATAGCGAATAGGAATATATCTTATTGCATGTTTTATGCGAGTTAATCGTTATACTTCACAGTGGCGTCTTGGTTCATATCACCGATTTGTTCCGGTCTAGTATCAGTTATCGTGTACGTTTCAATTAGACGGTACATTTTGAAATCTTCGAACCCGGTTCGCAATGGTTTACAGGCTCTTCCTATATTTTACGGTGTTACTATTGGAATCAATGTGTTCTCAGTGGTCGAAGATGGATCCAAATGTAAATACATCCTTATCTTCGTAATTCATCAATGAGCTACGTAGAATCTCGAATCAAATTACGTAATTTTCTGAATTTGATTTTTTTTCTGACTTGCAGTATTACATCTTGATAAAGTGCCACTTTGGGGTTCGTTCACAATTAGTATTTTCTTCGGTGTCTTCAGCGCTATAGTAGTTTACTTGTTCGTTGTACCAAAGCAGCACATTAAATTGAGTAAGTTTTCAAAATTTTAATGAGAGAAGATACTCGATATTGATACCTATTATTCGAATAATGAGATATACTAAAAATGACCTATCACATCAAAACATCTCTACAAAGATCAAATCTTCGAAAAATACCCATCAAATTCACCTGATGATTAATCTAGGTACAAATAACCTAAAGTAAAAGCTCAAGGTCACAATCTCTCACATTGAAAAACTCCCTAATCCTACGCTCTCGGTCGAGTTTTTTGCATATAGAGACAACAAAGAGTACTTTTTTTATTCGTTCTATGATTGTTTTTCACATATGTTGACTTTTTTCGCTATAGGTTGTTTGCCATCCATTACCAGAGTAAACACAGACGACAGCGCTTTCCATCCTGAAACCAGAACAGGCGAAAAAGGAAGCATACCTAACACGCCTTTAAAACGTTCGGACGACGATTTCTACATCCTAAGAAAATACGATCAAAATTCGCACGATAAATTTGAAATGACTGAAATTACAACTACAGTTTCGGTGAGATTCTCGATTTATTTTTAACGACAGGGAGTAGACGACATGTTTGCTTTATTTAATACCTACGAGGAACTTATTGTGGTTGCAGGAAAATCAAAAACAAAAAGTCGATGGTAAACACACCGATAATAATAATACGAAGAAATCGAAAAAAGAAAAAGAACAAATAGGTTAGTACAGAATCTCGACAAGCCTCGATCAAATACCTACCTATATCTGTACGTACTTTTTTATAAATTCTTCTCGTACTCGTTTCTAGGACTGATACCAAACGCCAGCGAAGTACCGCTAATTAAAATCGAATCAGCTTCATCTTTGGTAAGCCATTTACTCGTATACTGAACAACTATGTAAGGAAAGGAAGTACATATGTGGAAACTAATCCTAACTTTCTCGTTTTAAAATCGCAGAATAATGGTTCGAAAAGCCCGCAAATCTTTCAGCAAGATCTCGAAAAAGATGACGGATCGTTGCCTCGTACACCTATCGAGAATATTTTTGCTTTTTTACAAATTTTGACCGCTATTTTTGGCTCTTTTGCTCACGGAGGTAATGATGTCAGGTAAAGCTGGACTTGCATGCTGCGAGTAGGTTGACGATTATTTTGCACGATAGATTGTCTTATGGTATGATTTCTATCATTTTCAGCAATGCTATTGGACCACTGGTGGCTGTGTGGTTGATATATTCGGATGGATCGGTTATGCAACAATCGGAGACGCCTTTTTTTATACTCCTGTATGGAGGTATTGGAATTTCGGTTGGACTTTGTTTGTGGGGTCGAAATGTGATTAAGACTGTCGGCGAGGATTTGACCAGGATTACACCTTCCACGTGAGTTTGAGTTGAATTTTTTAGTGGGTGAAGGCTGAAGGGGGGGTGTTGGTTTTATAATTTGGTGATAGTGGAGGTGAATTCAGTAGGAGTTCACAGGGAACTAAAAAAAAAAAAAGCAATATTGAAAGATATATTATTTCTGAAACTGAGGAAATATTTTGGAGGGCAGTGGTGCCAATTTTTGGTGATTATTGTCAATTTGAAAAATTCGAGAAAATTTCGTTAGTTTTTGGCTAGTTTTATGGATTTTTTGAAATTTGCAATAATGACCAAAAAATTGGCGCTACTGCATTCCAAAATATTTCCCCAGTTTCAGGAATGATATCTTTCAATATAAATTGGCATAATTAATGCAAAATATTTGCGAAGAAAAAATTTTCAAAACAAAAATTTACCCAAAAATAAGCGATTTTTAAAATTTTCAACTGCTCATCAGTAGATTCCTAAAAGTGGTTTTTTTGGATTTTGTAGGCAATAGCCTATAATGACCCGAAATCTCAAGTACCTACTATTATTAAGAACTAGGTCATTTTTCCCAAAAAATTTTGTTTAGAAGCTACTGGGCTAGAGCAAAAAAACACGGTTTTTTTCAAAAATGTCTTTTCTTTGAAGACTTATGCATATATCCCCTCCAAGAGCACCTTGGAAGTTGGCATTTTTTATCTTTCAACTCAAAATGAAAGTCTCTGCTGAATTACGTCAAAATCTGCCTATTTTTTTTGGGACGATCCACCCCTATAAATAGGTACATATTTAATTTATGCTGTTTTTCAATTCGAACCCCTATAGCGTGCCCTCATTACCTTCATTTGAAAAAGTCTGACCGAGAAATATGATCTTATTCAGCTTCAGCTCTTTTGAATAAGTACATAAAATTTGATATATCGAATGGATTCGTTTTTTTTTTTTTTTTTTTTTTGGAGTATTGGTTCAAACAGAGGAGGATCATTGAGAGCGTGAAGGGGTCACATTGAAAAACTGGAGGCATATTCCACAATCCACATTCAGAATCTACAAAAACACCATATTTGATAAATATCACACGATTTTATCAAATTTTTCATGTTTTGACCCTCACAGAAGAGATGCGAAGGGATGGAAGGGGCTAAAAATAAACAAAATAAAAAAAATGAATGAAACAATTGAATTTTTTTCAAAATTTTGAAACTGCAGTTTTTCCGGGTAGAGGGAGAAAGAGGAATCGATTTCCATATTGAAGCTAAAGGTACCTTGTCTTTTTGCAGTTTTTACTGATAAATTTCAATTCAAGTCTACCAACTTTCAACAAAAATAGGCATTTCACTCGGATCTTTAAAAAACTATTTTTTGATTCCAATGGAAGATACCCTGAAACCCTGATGAGGAAAATATCCCAACTGATGGAAAAATTTTTCAACTGGAGCAAGCTAAATTGAAAGAGAAAGCAAATAAATACACCACCAGCCAAATTTTTAAGTGCTCAAGTGCATTTTTAGATTTTTGGCGAATTTTCAAAAATTAAACTATGGGTCCAAAATGGTGAAAAAATATCAAAAATGTTACCAAATTGACATAGAAACTTGAAATTTGGTATGCAGCCTATTTTTGACCCCCCCCCCCTCGGATTGATTGGAAACATTAATTTCAATTGAAGTCTACCAAATCTCAAAAAAATGGCCATTCAACTCAGATTTTTAAAAACTATTTTTGGATTCCAGTGGAAGGTACTCTGACAAAGGAAATATCCCAACTGATGGATAAAATTTTCAACTGAACCAAGCTAAGTTGAAAGAGAATGCAAAAATTCACCACCAGTCAAAATTTCAAGTGCGAAAGTGCATTTCTCGATTTTTGGCAAATTTTCAAAAATAAAATTTGAGTTAAAAAATTTTATCAAATTGACCTAAAAAGCTGAAATTTGGTATGCGGCCTATTTTTGACCTCTTGAATCAATGGGAGGGGATTATGAGCCATTTTGAGCAGTTTTGAAGCTTCTAAAATATTTTTGAAAGTTGAAATTTCCACAAAATTTCGCCCAAGGAAGTTGGATGAGCTCAAATTAACTTCACACTCGGATTTCAACATGCTGAATTGCGGTTTCAAACGACTTTATGACTGGAGGCTCCATAACGGTTCGAAATTACCCCCAATTGACTCGGTACGTTCAAATCAGAGTATAATGTAAATTTTAGCTTTATTCAACTTTATTTGGTAAAATTTCGTGGAAATTTCAACTTTCACAAATCTACTGGGAGCTCCAAAACTACTCAAACCGGTTTGAAAACATTTCCAATCAATTTTTAGAGTCGAAAAAAGGATACCTACTGAATTTTATACTTCTATGTCAATTTGGTAAAATTTGGATTTTTTTACCAAAAATTTATTTTTCAAAAATTCGCCAAAAATCGAAAAATGCGCTTTGACTCCTTAAATTTTGACTGATGAGATATTTTTGTATGCTCTTTTGATTTAATTTTGTCTGGTCAACATTTTTCTGACATTTAGGATACTTCTCTTATGAGTCCTCTTCATCTTTGAAGTTGACAAAAATTTCAAGCGAGAAAATTAGAAGGTCGGATTGAAAAATGTATGTCCAAAGTTTCTGGTGTATTAAGTAATTTTCAATGTGTTTGTTGAGTTTGAATACAGAATAGAGTCATATTTTTTCTGATTCTAGCCCTCTGACCCTCCAACCCTCCTCTCCTCTTCTCTCCTTTCCTCTCCCAGTACAACCTACAAATACAAGAATTCGAAACAATTATAAACTAGTATACTTAACACGTTGTTTCTCAAGTTATTGAGAACATTGAATTTGAATATGCACGTATTTTTTGGGAGAGACGAACCCTCCCCCTCCCTCTCCATGCCTTTCCAGCTCTTTCCCGTTTTTTAAAAATGGTCAAAAAGTCGTGACAACGTAAAGTGACATGCCTGGTCATTTGCATGGGCTAGAATATTTATTTATTTCCTGATTCTATTCCTCTGATACTTCTCCCACCCCCCCTCTCATCACCACTGCCAGTAAACTTGATCAAGGTACACATAAAAAAATTAAAAATAACGTGTAAATTTGTTATTAAGTTTCCAAAAGCATTAGATTCGAATATCGATACTTCTACATGCTCATTTTCGGGAATAATTTCTCATACCCCCCCCCTTCCCCCTGATTTTGAAGAAAAGCTGAAAAATTATGGAAATATTGTGTGACATGTCGATTAAAACTAATTCGAGCTCACTGAGTATGAATATCGATTTATTTTTTTCAGATCTGATCCTTCTGACATCCCTCTCCATAAAAATAGATATCAAAAAAATTTAAAATGATGTAAGAAGGGTTGTCGTTGATTTTTTAAGAACGCTGGATTGAAATATCTAATTATTTTTGTATCAATTTTTCAATTTCCTTCCTTTCGTTTTGAAAAAAGTAAGCCACTCTTTTGTGGGAAAATTTTGAAAATTTTCAAAAATATCGAGCTTGTATTTCAAGAAATTAAACATCATCCTTACTCGCTTCACGATTGGCTCATTTATAACGCAATAAATGATTCCATAACACAAATTTGAGGCATTTTTTCTCTCCCAAAATCTCAAAATTGGAGTACCTAGGGTACTTGCCCCACTCACATTTTTTCCCTGAAAATCTTATTATACTGTAACGATAATAAAGATAGCAGTCGTGAATTTTGATTGGAACACTAAGCCAATTCTCCTCATTAGTCGAATCGATCTCATAACCTCGAAATAAGAAAGCGACGACGACTGATTCTCATTTGAACAAATTCAACTCCCTGTGTCGCCAATTATAAGACAGCCAATTACACTCTTTATGCTCTCTTCATTACTCTGATCAACCTAACGCTTCAACTACCATAATCGTTATTTTTACCTCAAATTTTACAACTTAATCAACCATCCACTAGGTATGCCCTTAACATATTCTAATAATATTGAAAACCCGTCTATATGCGCATATATAAGGTCAATTAATATCTCTCAACTATCACGAACTTATGTACGAGTATGATTTATGTTTTTAGGGGATTTTCCATCGAACTAGGATCATCGATGACTGTTCTATTGGCCTCAAAACTCGGAGTACCAATAAGTACCACTCATTGTAAGGTCGGTTCTGTGGTTTTCGTCGGATGGTCGTCCTCTAGCAAGGAAGGCGTCGACTGGGGATTGTTCAAGTGAGTGGAAAAATTCTCGTTCTAATCTAATAATATTGTAATAGTTCGCGTATAAGTAAAGTATGTACCTACGTCTTCGTCTGACTCTCTCCAACTTTCGAATGGGTACCTACCTATTATTAGGAGTCTCGCGAGGGCCCTCCCCATTCCTTACAAAATACGAGATAATGTACCAAAAAAAAATGCTTACTTTCGAAATAGAATCTCTTGCAAAAACATGTCACATTAGTTCAAAATTTCATCATTTTTATCACCTCGAATCGATTCACATTCGCTGCGAAGCACTCGGAAAAATAGGCAGCTTCGGCTCTCAGCTGTAATGGAAAAAATCGTCGGAATTCCATAAGCTATAGTCGCACAATATTACGTACAAGGTACAAAATAAAGGTAAACCAAATCACCGCAATGTACAATATAAATATAGGTACTCGAGTCGTCTAAATACACGCATAAAAGATAAACACGCGGTCGGTGAGAAAAAAACTTGGCTCGTTACGTCATTCGCGTACACCGGCAACTTCAAACTGACACGATTTGCTGGCGGAAAGTGGCGAATAAACGCGAAATGTACGATTTGCCATCACCATACGGTGTCCACATGTACACAAAAACCAATTACCGGATCATATGGTGTGTACTCTCGCCGAAACAATGCTACAAATTACCGTTCATCCGACACTTTTTTCCTTTAAAACCGCGACCGTCGATGTATCAATGTTCGACTTCGACAGAAGACGACGTTCACTTCTTCTCTTCTTTATGAATGATGAAGCATATGTAGTTATGTAGGTACTATAGTTACTTATCTTATACAATATGAACATACGACTTACGAGTTCGCCATCGACAAAGCATAAAGATACATTATGACCTTGCCTATTGAAATTTCCATTCACGATGCCGTTGTCCTATCATCTAAAGAGAAGGTAACGTGTTTTGCACACCTGCCAAAAATACACATCCATAAAGCACCGAACAAGCCTACAAGCATGTACCTACACTTGTACAGGATATTCGTCGTATTTCAATATCAAAGTCTGCAAGCCTACTTATAACTCGACGCTTTGTTTTAATTAATTAATTTTATTATGTTTCAGAAACATCATCTTCGCTTGGGTGATCACGTTACCAGTATCTGCTGTGCTCAGTGCAACATTCATGTATTTGTTGAGTATTTACCTCTTATAGTGTTACTGTTACCTCTCAAAGAAACAATAAAAATCGATCAGCTTTTTTCAAATCAATCAAATTACTGTACTACAATATACGATTTTGATTTTGAAGACAACGTTCAATATACTTACGTCCATTCCAAAACGTCTCTACGTCTGCTTGGTCAATTAACTCTTCAGAGTGCTCAATAGTCTAAGAGAAAATTTTTCACTATTTATTTTGATACATTTAGACGTAGGTATTCCTACTATTTTTCAAGCGAAATTTTTTTTTAGCACCTCGTACTTAAATATTATATGTTTCTACTTCCGTTTGTATTGTAAATCGCCGCAGTAATTAGCACATCGCTAAAAGCGAGTCGCACATTCAATGTTTAACACTATAAAAATGAGGTTTAATTACTCGATAACTATTTTATAATTGTAATCGGTGATTTATCAAAGTATAGTTAAATCTTAAGTGCATAAAATGTTACGTTTATTTTTGTTTCCATACATTAGTTTGTTGAAATTATTGAACTAATTTTTTGTAAGTATTTTTGTAAAAAAAAAAAATAAAAATAAATACTCTTAAGCGAGGTATTCGATGGTGTCTTATTGGATTTTATTTTTAGCCTTGACATTACTCGGGTACGTGATTTCTGTAACGTAGCGGTATGTGGGTTGCCTACGTATGAAAAAATGAAGGAATACCTGATTCGTTATTCAAGAATCGTTTTCCGCCGTTTATTTGGTGATGAAGAGGTGAAGGACGGGTACGGATGATATCATAGTGTGTGAATCTTATGATTGAAAATTTTCGTTTACGAAGAACCCTTTAGTGAAAATCGTTTCAGTGATGAGTTTTTTCCACTAGATAAATATTCAAAAATAATTTTTTTTTTTTAAGGATCTTTTATTGAGTTTTGTTGAATTTTAGAATTTCATCAGTTTATCTAGGAATTGTTCTGCGCCAGTATATTTTGCTTTATGAAATGATTTAGATTACAATATTGAAAGAACCTCTGAAAATTTTCCCAAACAAAGAACTACAATTATTCTATTTTTAACTGCATGAAAAGTGAGCGCAAAGGTCCTACTGTTTGGCTGTTTGAAAAGTAATTTTATCCTTTTTTTTTTTTTTTTTTTTTTTTTTGTAAATTTGCATCAATCTTCATGCTTTATTCGAGTTGTTGAGTCTTGAGTCATTTTGAAAAATATGATTTTAAACAATTTTTGCTGCACTTTGTCAAGTTTCATTGAAAGTTCATTATTTTGGGCTTGAGGTAATCAATAATCATCTTCGATTTTAATGCAATAAACTCTGAAAAATGCTACAAAAATTAATAAATTTCTGGCGAATTTGTAATTTTTTGGGTTTATAAATGGGTTTCAATATTTTTTTATTTTGCAACATCTGTCAGAAGAATTTTGTATGTACTTACAATCCTATTATTCCTACTTCTACTGAAATCCCATGTTTTGAAATTTTAAACAACTGTGATGCTTCTTTCATTTTTTTTTTTTTTTTTTTTTTTTTAGGGTGTTAATGATTGCAAAATTAATAAATTATTACACCTGCGAAGAGAGAGTTTTAGAATTGGTTCATCAGATTGATGTTTTTTTAAATGACTTCAACAGTTTTTTGATGATTGTTTTGAAACTTTTATTACATTTGTCTTTTTTTTGCAATTATAGCTTTTAATTGTGTTTAAAATGAGTTTAATCAATGTTTTACGAAATTTTGAATAAATTTCAGCACATTTCAACGAAGATACGTTTTCAAAAATTTTTCACACATTTTTGGCAAATTTCATTGGAATTTTGGGAAAACTTTGAGTAAAAGTTTCACCTTCTTTTTTTTTTTTGAGATTTTACTAATTTTTCATGCAATTTTTACTGAATAGTGAATTTCATCAAATTTTACTGAACGTTCACCTGTTGAAGTCATTTAAAAAAAACCTCAATCTGATAAACCAATTCTAAAACTCTCTCTTCGCAGGTGTAATAATTTATTAATTTTGCAATCATAAACACCCTAAAAAAAAAAATAAAATAAAAATAAAAATGAATGAAGCATCACAGTTGTTTAAAATCTCAAAACATGGGATTTCAGTAGAAATAGGAATAATAGGATTGTAAGTACATACAAAATTCTTCTGACAGATGTTGCAAAATAAAAAAATATTGAAACCCATTTATAAACACAAAAAATTACAAATTCGCCAGAAACTTATTAATTTTTGTAGCATTTTTCAGAGTTTATTGCATTAAAATCGAAGATGATTACCTCAAGCCCAAAATAATAAACTTTCAATAAAATTTGACGAAGTGCAGCAAAAATTGTTTAAAATCATATTTTTCAAAATGACTCAAGACTCAACAACTCGAATAAAGCATGAAGATTGATGCAAATTAACAAAAAAAAAAAAAGGATAACATTTTTTTGATACTTTTTCTGAATGCATTTTTTGCAAGTTGTCTCGAAATATCCTTTTTGTAAAAATTGATCTATTTTAGTAATTTTAATGGGTTTTGATTATTTTTACGTCATTTAATCTCATTTTTAACACCCTATCATGCATTCTTGGTAAACTGCTCTTATAAAATTAAATCATTTTTTTTATTGAGTTAAAGAGTTTTTATGATTTTTTTTCCGCGTTTTTATAATATCATTTTTCAACACTTTTCACACTTTTTAAAGCTTTTTTGAGAAATTGAACTGAAATCCCTCACTTTTTGGTGATTCAAATGTGTTTTTAAATGTACTTCTTCTTGTGATTTGAAGAAAATTTCAACGATGTTTTATGCAATTTTCGTGGAAATTCATCAAATTATTGCAAAATTGTTTTTTGTTGATTTTGCAGTAATCTTGAAGCTTTTTTGATTGTTTTTGCAATATTTTAATCCCATATTTCAGCAGTTGACACAAATTTCATCAATTTTTGGTGGTTAATAGTATTTTAATGCCTTATTCACTATGTTTTATGCAATAAGGTACCCGCAGGTAATAACGCCACATTAAGGTAGAATTAATTTAATAATTTTGTTATATCCTCATATGCCTAACCTGCCTGTGTGTACTATTATGTATTACTCCCTATGGTAACACTGCGTTGTCCTACTCGGAGCTGCACCCTAGACGCAGCTACGAGCGTGTGGAACGGCGTAGTTCTGTTTCTTTCGGCCGGAGAGATGGACTCCCGTGTTAAAGAAGTGCTCGGATGCACTGATATATTAATTCTCAGACCAACATACGTTGTAATCTGTGAATCGTGTTAATCATGGTGATAATCTTGTTTGAATTATGTTAATCTGTTCTTATTTTGTGTTAATCGTCCAATGGGACACTGTTTAATCGGATTAAATGCCTTTTGTGTATGCAAATGTGTCGATTTAATCCACAACTTGTGGTCTATTCTTATAACGCCGTCCTACTGAGCTAGCCAGGTAAGTTATTCTCCTCGGAGTATTTCTTAGTTCTCCCCTTTGAAGTAGTGATTTATTATATTACGGTAATAGGCATAAAGTAAGAATATTCTCACATTGGCGCCCAATAATCTTCGAAAAAGACAGATTGGTGACTTACACTCGTCATCTGCCTTTAAATTTCCATTCCCAGTTGAAATTTCACACCATTGTGTGTGAAATTGCAACGGAGAGTGGAAATTTCCCACTGAAAAAACCATTTGTGTTTGTCCCCTCGTAAGGACAATAAATCTAGGATAATTTATTTTTAGTTAGTGTGAAAGGTAATATTATTATATATTAACCTTACTCGGATATCTACATCATTGCATGTAATATCATAATAGATATTTATAGCATTGTATGTAAATATTTCAAACTCAAATAAAGTTGATTCTAACTGAAAATTGAGTATCTTTTTCTTTCCATCTTCGATCTATTTTAGGTAGGTTTGCATAGTCAATACCTACTTAAAAAGGTGAAAACGTGGTGCAATCTATACCTCCACTACCCCTGCCACCACCCAACGCAGGAATTGCGCCAATTTTGGTAGCAAAAACAGCGTGAAGGTCATATAAAGAGCGCGAAGTCGCGAGCCCATCACGTTGCAACCTTGTCAAGATATTTACATCGTCGTATGTAAAATATCATTATAGATATTTTATATCATTGTATGTAAATATTTCAAACTCAAATAAAGTTGATTCTAACTGAAAAACGAGTATTTTTTTCTGTCTTCTGTCACATTTGGGTAGAATTGCATCAGCCAATTTCTACTTGAATGTGAAAACGTGGTACACACATACCTCCTCTACCCCTGCCACCACCCAGCATAGGATCGCGCCAATTTTGGTGGCAAAAACAGCGTGAAGGTCATAGAAAGAGCGCGAAGTCGCGAACCAATCACAGTGCAGCAGATACATCACGCCATATTGTGCTGTTGTACCTACCACACCCCACCCTAACAACAACGGACGTTTCGTAGCTAGCTTACCACGTTGCAAGCCACTGTCATAACGGCCTGTTATAGCTACCTCACCCTCCCTATACCAATGGACGCGGCCACATCACACCGCTTGTGCTGTTGCTGCAGCCGCACCCTTTTCTATTCCAAGAACACTTCGCGCCTAAATCCGGCAGTTATTTTATGTGCCTCGTGTGTGTAGTATTCACGTACCTCGGAGATTACTACTCGTTTTTGCTTTCTTGCTTTTTAATTTTTTTCAAAGTGTGCATATTTATTTTTTGCTCAGCTTATTTTTTGCTTTTAAATACTGTGCATATTTCCGCGATTTTTTTTTTCTGTGCTTTTTGTGAATTTTTCCTAAGATGCCAAGATTCTACCACTGTCTCTGTGTATTAGGTAGACACAAAAAGTCTTGCCCAAACTATGTAAATAATTCGCAGGATCGTGATTCTAATTCCATTTGTGAACAGAATACTAGCGATCCTGTCACCCAACAGGCTGAGATTACTAATAATTTAAGCCCATTTTCCTACATCTCATTTTTCAAAAGTAGGGATAATTCTCCAGTTTCTCCACTCGATTCTGAGGTGGATGGAGAGGATTCAGAGGAGGTCGATGCTGACGACTCTGAATCCACTAATTTAGCTAAAATCACCCTCCCTCCTCCTTCTAAGCCTATTCCTGAATCGAATGCACAAAGTGACCAACAACTGCAACAGAAGAATTCTGTCATCGTCGGTACTGACGATCTAGAATTCCCAGAATTGCCAGAAGACGTTGATACTAACGATCCACTTCTGGGATTATTCAAGGACACGTGGTCATCGCAGGTGCAGATGATTAAGAAAGTTAGGGCAGGCCAGGCTGTACATGATAAGTACATTCACGAATTAGAGAAGGATAAGGAGGTGGTTGCTAAGGTATTGACTGCTAATACCAAAGCAATTAAAAAAACCCACAAACAGTTCAAGAAATTTGAACAAAAATGCAGTTCTTGGGCTGACAATATTGTCAAAACAGCTGAAGAACATGCCACCCTAGCCACTAATACAGCCTCAGAAGCCCGCGAACTCGCAGCGAATACTGCACGCGAATTTTGCAAAGATAGGGAAGATAGGAATGCCAAAATGGATCAACACGTGGCAGACTACCAGGTGATGGCTTTGGAGCTTGCAAAAGTGAAAAAAGCCCAATTTGGTGGCTCTCACAATTGCAGCAACGCTATTAATGCGCCGAAGTCCAAAACCATGCCATTTGATTCAGCCTCCCTGAAAAGTGCAGGTATTTTTTATGATGAGTCTAGGAAATTTTTCCCCCACGAATTCGTTTCACAATTTGAAAAATACTTCGAGAACTTGAATGTTGTGGAAGCTCACAAAATATTCTTGTTCATCGGAGCAGTGAAAGCAAAAAATGCCGACACCTGGAGAAGCAAAGTAGAGAATGTGATTTCTTACGATATGCTTCTCCAGAAATTTTTCGATTTTTATTGGGACAAAGCCCATCAAAATGCTGCACTTAGGGAGTGCGAATTACGATTCCGATCCCCCTCAGGTCCTAAAGAAATGGCTGACCAAATGATTCGTTGGGCTAAAACGCTCATGAAACAAAAATATGCCATTGAAGAATGCATAGTCGATCTTCTGGTGAGCAAAGCCCCCCTTGAGTATAGAATTTACCTTAAGGAAGATGGCCAATCTGTGGAAAAACTCATCAGTAAGCTGGAATTTTTCTCTAACGATGATGTTGACCCAGAAAACGAGGTACCTATTGTGTTCTCAGGTCCAGCTTACTCCAAGACTAACCACCAACAATTTGGAACCCCAGTTTATAATAACGATGGTTCCAAGGAAGTTGAACTCCCTGATATGGCTACCCTCCAACGCCAATTTAGGAAAATGTTAGGTGGAAACGTCAACGAACACGATGTCTTAATCACCCTTACCCCTAAAAAGAAGTTTGGTCAGTCAGAAACTAAAAATTCCAACTCTGATGCTCAGAAATCTGCGAATACTGCAAAACCTGAGCATCCCAGAGAGAAATTCAATGTTAAAATCCCATCTCACCCCCCTCCTACCTCGAATTCCATTGCTCTAATTTTTAATAAACATGGGCTGGAGCCGATTCACGCTTCCGATTCTGAAAGCAGTTCATCAGAGGAATCTGAGGATGAAGAAACCCCCCCACAATAAACTCTGTCCTAAGTCCTAAAGTAATGATGATCCTGTCACACCCTAAGCTGAAAATCAACTTGAAATTCAGGTTGAAATTCACCTAGAGCCAGTTTGGGACCAAGAACCAAGTACTTCAACAGGGGTGAGTGTTGTTACTAACACCCCCACTGTACAATCTCCCCCCACTTCCGATGCTCAAACTCACGATACTGTGAATAACAGCATCTCCACTCCATCAATGTCAGCTGGGGCAAATGTCAATTTTGACACCCCCACAGACTCTATAGAACAACAAATGGAAACCACAGTCACCACTGCCTTGTAAATAGTTGAGAATGCATTGTCATTTTTAGCTATAATAAGCTTCCCCATGTTGTTCAATAAATACCTATTTTATAATAAATGGTCATTTTCAACAGATGAGTAATTTATTGACTTATAATAATCAATAGATTCCATTTTCAGCAATTTCCCATCCTTCAAACGAATGATTCGACATCAAATATGATTTTGAATCCAAAATTGTTCAAAAATTCGTGATTTTGAGAAAATTTGAGCCAAGAATGCATAGTCATTTTTCAAATGTCTCAAAAACGCAAGTTTTGTGCCCAAAAAATACCAATTCAATGTTGAATGGTATTTTTTCCCATGAAAACGAGTAATTTGGTTTCAAATATGATTTTGAGTCCAAAATTGTTCAAAAATTCACAATTTTTGGGAAATTTGAATCAAAAATGCATGGTCATTTTTCAAATACCCAGAAAATGCAAGTTTCCAAGTCAAAAATACTTATTCAATGTTGAAGAGTATTTTTTCCCATGATTCGTAATTTTTGGGAAATCTGAGCCAAAAATAATGCATTGTCATTTTTCAGACCTCTCAAAAACACCAATTTTAACTCCAAAAAACATTTATTCAATCTTGAATAATGTTTTCCCCCATCAACGAATAATGCGTCATCAAATATGATTTTGTGTCCAAAATTGTTCAAAAATTCACAATTTTCAGAAAATTTGAGTCAAAAATGCATTTGTCATTTTTCAAAAATTCTGAAAATTCCAAATTTTACCCCAATTAACTCATTGTAGCCAGAAAAATTTCAATTCGTTAATAATTGAAAATTTTTTCTATGGCAAAGTTACCCAAGAAAAACTACTTTTCAACTAACAGTTTCCCAAATTTGAAATTTTGATTCTAAAATTCAAATTGAAACCAAATTTTGGAAAATTGATTTCGATCCTGAAACTCAATTTTCACAGAAGTCAAACCCTCCCAAATGACAGATTTGATCCTAAATTTTTCATTTTCAAAAAAATGAACATTGTTTCCCACCTCAAACTTCACTGAAATTCTTTGATGAATTGAAAATACCTCCCAAGTTTGAGAAAAAGGGTACGTCAGATGGAACTCTATTTTTGCAATCAGATGTGTAGAATTACCAAAAAAGCACATCTTACTAAAACCCCAAGTTGAGAAACCCTGGTACTACGCAGTTGTAATTTTACAACTACGTAGTCCTTTGTGTTCCAGCAACTGGCTCGTCAGCACAGGCCACATTATGCATTTTACCACCATCCTGAATTTTCACTATATGACGTTTTCCCAAAACTTTCAAAAATAGATTCGATACTGAATCTATTGATTTTTTTTTTTTTTTGGAGAGACTACCTTATGAAAACAAACGGTATAACATATGCTCCGATATGTGGTACTCAAAGGGGACCAAAATGGCACATAGTTGCATTTTGGTTCCAAGTGAGGTAATTTCTCTGAAGAAAATAACCCTGTCCCAAACCATTCCCAAAAGAATTGATTCCATAGTGAATTTAATTCAACTCCCTAAGTCAGATCCAAAAATTGAAATTTGAAAATTTTCAAATTCAATGTACCCATTTTTTTTTCCACAGAGACAGGGTAAACACGCATCAGTCAGTTGTTGAGTGGGAAAATTGAAATTTTTCAATACCCAATCCAACAAGACAAATCAACAGACTGGTTGAACTTTGAAAAGATATGTATTTATTGTATCTCGAAAAATTCACCAAACTGCTGATTCTCATTTCAACAAGATGGAAATGTACACACGATGAATAATATCACGTAGACATTTCCATCCAAATTGAAACTTGTTGAAATCTGAAAATAAACGATGACACTCCCGAGAAGTGAAAGCAGTGGCACTAAAACCACCAACACCACATTGCTTTCTCGTTTTGAAATTTACGAGTTATTATACTCAAATAATTTCCAAAACGAGCAACTTTTCACCTTACAGAAATCCCCCACGAAATTCTTTTCTCAAAAAATTGATTCGATAATGAATTCTATTAATTTTTGAGAGAGAATTTAGCCTACCAAAGGTGGATGTAACGTATGCTCCAAAATACCTTACTTTCAGCCAAAATAGGTACAACACAATACCTATTCCCAAATTTCAAAACCAAGATAGGGTAGATTTTCTCAGCTGAAAAAATCAGACAGTAGTTTTCCAAAATTCCAAACAATTTCATTTGAAAATAAATTCCATGGTGAATTTTTTCTTTCGAATTGATTGGAGAGAATATAACCATCAACAGGGGCAAAAACATCCACCCCCTCTCCCCCTCAAGCTATTGATCCTAATAACTTGGAGAAAAATGTTAGTAAAATTCCCAAAAAATGAATTCAAAACTGATTTTTTTTTTTTTTTTGAAGAATCACTCTACAAATACACCTGATATAATGTATGCCCAGAATATGTGGTATCCGGGTGTCAAACTTGCACAATTAGTTGCTTTTTGGCCCAGAGTAGAGTGAATTTCCAAAACTTCAACCATGTGAAGAGATCAAATTCTCAAAACATGACGAGTTGGAAATTAAAAATACCCTTCCCTAAAACATCTTCAAAAATCCATTCTATGATGAATGCATTTTTCCCATTTTTTTTTTTTTTTTATTTTTACCATAAATTTACCCAACTAACTATAGATGTGACGTATGTCCCAACACACATTCAATTCAGAGAATTGAAGATTGAAATTTTTCAACTTCAGTTTAATTACCTTCCTATGAAAGGGTAAATTTTCATCAAATTGCTGATTCGTGATTCAACAAGATGAGAAAATCTACATGATGTCTACTATCACGTAGATATGTATCTTCCACCATACCTCTTTCATCGAATATTTACGAGTTATGATACTCAAGAATATCCTAAGAACACAACGTCACAACCTACAGTTGTCCGAATTTGAAATTTTGATGCTAAAATTCAAATTATAAGTCAATTGTTGAGAAGTATTTTCGATTCTGAAAATCAATTTCTACAAGTACCAAACGCTATAAATGAGAATGCTTTATAATAAGCTCTCTTTCTCACACAACTTTTCAATATTAAAAGTCAAAAAAACCCAATGATTTGTTTCCCACATAATTATGCTATTTTTCTTTGTAAATTTTTCAACATTTTCTTTGTATTTTATTAATTTTTTTATTTTTATTTTTTTTGAGATTGATGCCAAATGTATTTATCATTTATTGATGTAACTTTCTGCTGTTATTTATTTCTGTGCATTGTAACATACAGATTGCTCACTGTAAATTTTTCATTTTTTTTTTTTGTTTGAATTTTTTCTTGTGTTATTGTACTATACCAATCAACAGCGGGGTTTCAACAGTCTAAAAGCCACACGACCAAATGAACCGATGATAATTGGAATTGAGTACTTGTTAGATTTTAAGTTGTGTTATCTTTTAAGTTGTATACTGTTGTACCCTGTCCGTTCAAAATATCCATTGTGATAATTCTGAACCCAAATGACCATTTGTGTCATTTCTATTCCCTGCTTATGATAGCAGTTGCCATTTGTGCAAACTTTTTTCCCAACAATTAGCACTTTTAGCCTAGGCTCTCCAAAACTTTCCCTTTTTAACATCGTCTGTTTTTTTCATATCATGGTATATGACAAACAGCTCCCCTTCCCCCCTTCCACGAACTATTATGTTCAGAGAAGGGAAGAACTCGCCTTCCACACTCCCTCCCTTGTTTTCGATCCATTTGTGATCAAAACGCGGTGTTACCTGCCGAAGTTTCTTCAACTCTCTTTTGATCCTGTCTTAGTGTCGTTTAGTATGCGTTCATGGTGACGTATTGTTATTGGTTGGTGCGTTGGTGATTTGGTGCCTTAGGGTGCCAGTTACTGGTGGCCAATTGGTGCAATACGGCGTTGTGAATAGCGCTTAACCTCACACCTCTAAATTTAACACACTTTTGTCTCTCTCGTAATTTTCTCATCGTAGAAAATACGGGGGGCAGAAGTATATACCCATAATATTACTCATAGTCAGGTTCTAGCTCATATGTGGTATATAATGTATCCGTAATTGTCTCCGATGAAGAAGCTCATCATCAAAGCTAATCTCGGAGGGGCATATGTTATATCCTCATATGCCTAACCTGCCTGTGTGTACTATTATGTATTACTCCCTATGGTAACACTGCGTTGTCCTACTCGGAGCTGCACCCTAGACGCAGCTACGAGCGTGTGGAACGGCGTAGTTCTGTTTCTTTCGGCCGGAGAGATGGACTCCCGTGTTAAAGAAGTGCTAGGATGCACTGATATATTAATTCTCAGACCAACATACGTTGTAATCTGTGAATCGTGTTAATCATGGTGATAATCTTGTTTGAATTATGTTAATCTGTTCTTATTTTGTGTTAATCGTCCAATGGGACACTGTTTAATCGGATTAAATGCCTTTTGTGTATGCAAATGTGTCGATTTAATCCACAACTTGTGGTCTATTCTTATAACGCCGTCCTGCTGAGCTAGCCAGGTAAGTTATTCTCCTCGGAGTATTTCTTAGTTCTCCCCTTTGAAGTAGTGATTTATTATATTACGGTAACAGGCATAAAGTAAGAATATTCTCACAATTTCAATTTTTGTATGAAATTTTAGAGCTTCTTTTATTAAAAAAAAAAACTGGTTGCATAAAATTTAATTTCCTGTTGAAAAAATAATTTTTGAACGATTTTGCAGTTGGAAAAAATCTTAGCTCAGGAAAAAAATGTTAAACGCATAAATAGTTAGGCCTATATAAAAAAAAACCAAGTGTCTGATGAAAAAAAAAAATTAAAAAAAATAAGTAGCAAGAGTCTGAAAAGTTTTTTTTTTTTTTTTTTTAATAGACGTTAAAAGAATATTAATAATTTAAAATCATAAAAAACTAAGGACAATTGGTGATTGAGTAAAAATTCTACTCCGAGGAAAATTCAAAATGTAAATTCAAGTGAACTGATAAAAGTTGAAAAAGCATAAAAACAATAAATCGAAAGAAATTAAGTAGAATAAGAACACATCATAAAAATCCGATAAGAAGAATATTTTGGTTCAAATTCGAGTAAATTACATTTTCTGAATAATTTAGATCTCGAGCTGCTGAATTCGAATCGAGGGTCCATTTTTCATGCTCATTCGTCAATCCTTTAACAACTTTGACAACAAATAACTGGTGATCCTACTTTTACCAAACTTTTGGAAATGACAAAATCCCTTATGGAACAGTGAGATCTGGAGAGCTAGCTGATAATTCTCATTTGAAACCGAAGTATACACCCCCTCTTCTCCCACCACCACCCAAAGAAGCACAAATGTGCTCCAAAGTATATTTTCTTTAGTGTAATAAAGAATTTAGGTGAATACGTCTTTATGATTATGTTTGCTGATCATTTTTTTCAGCACGTCATAGTCTTGGGAAGATCTAAGATAAGGAAAGGAATAAAAGATGGGTAAAATGTCTTCAAAACTTTGAAATTCAGTAGGTATATTTTTTCATGTTTACATTTTACTGCTGAATTGAATTTTTCAGCTCCAAAAGTAGATAAACCATAAATAGGTATTGTAAAAAAATTTTGTTCTTAGATTAATTTTCAACCAAGGAGAGTTATTCAAGAGAATAAAAAAGTTATGAGCCTTCAAAATTGTTGAAAAAAAAAATATCTATCATTCTGAAGTTTATTTCAGTTGTGGATTTATAAATTGAAATCAAAACAACTATGAAAATACCTATCTAGAAAATGGTGGACTTGGGAGCACGTTTGTTTAGAAGGGAGGGGGTAAATGTCCACAAAATTGGAAAATCTTGATTTTGTCATTTTTTTATTATGTTGTCATCTTGACTTTTTTTACCCGAAAATTAAAAAATACATGAGAAACCGATCTCAAAAAATCGTCCTAATCCAAAAGAGGCCCAGGAATCCAAAATATTTTTTAATGACAAAAATCTGCAAAACAAATTCTGGAATATTAGACAATTAATATCACTAATTTGAAAATGTTTTTGGCACGTACTAAAATGAGCTCCTACAAGGCGAAATTATTCCAGAACAATCACTTCATGCAAATTTTCTTCATTCTAAAAATTGTTATCGAAGTTTAATAAAAAATTCAGCTGCTTAGTATAGAAAGCTTTTCCACTTCGATAACAACTATTCGCAAACAATATGAAATCGGCGAATAAATCCAGATTGAATGGAAATTAAAACGAACCATTAAACAATCACTCTCTCATAACTTTCCGATTAATGTCAATTTAAAACGTTTAAATATTAAATTAGCGAAAGAAAGAACTGGTTTCCTGTTTGCTTTTATGAACGGAACAAAACGTGCGTATTCGCTCCAATTTATTCGCTGCGTTGGCTTATTCATCGTCGTCGCTCTCCACTCTCCAGTCTCCGAAGCTTAACCTACGTTAATGTAATTCGTCTTATACCCATCTAAGAGTTAGTAAACATAACCACCACCACCACCACCACAACGACTGGATAGAAAAATTGTCAATTTTTCGAGCAAAAATTTTTATACTCGAGTACCAGCTAGGAAATTATATTACGATGAACCTATTCATGGTTGGATAAATTATCTACTTTCACTATTATTTTATCAGGAGGCGCTGGAGTCGTCGGTCGTTTTCATAATTTGTAGATTTATTGCGCTCATTCGAACGATCATAACGATTAAACTTCTTCCTTGTATAAGTTGGTGAAAGGTTCATTGACGCGTTATTGTTTTAATACTTTACATCGAATCAATATATTAAACGATTCGGATTTGTCATACTTGCTAAATTTACTATACAGGTATTATTTCCGGGTTATTAACTAAGTATAGGTAGGGGTAGGATACATCAGATGCGTACGAAAAAGGTTAATGCCAAAGATGAACTCGTCGAAAGCTTATGGAAAACGTGAGCATGATTACTTATGGCAATTTGTTTTCAAATGCCTATACGTTTCGTGTTCGCATAAAAACATGCAGTGTCATATGTAGACTATACCTAAATTCAAGCCAAGTAGATTTTACGTATTTTGATCAAAAAAATGAAATTCTAGAAATTTCAACTTGAAAAAAATGTACCTACATATGTACTTCTAGTCACCATTTTTCTTATGAAAATTTCTTGAGATCCCCAGTTTGAGCTCCAAAATAAGTAGAATCAGATAAAATCGTCTCAGATCGTTTCTTTGAGTTCTAAAATGTTTATTGTATTTACAGTGAAAATTCGTTCAATTCAATAGTTTTTTTATCAAAATAAATACTTCGGTTTGGCGATCGAATTTGTGTGGTTTCAAAATATCTCGGATTCCAAAATCCTCTCATATGGGCCTCTGTCAGATTAGGATGATTCTCGAGGACCTTTTTCTAAATATTTTTTTGTTTTTGTGGTGAAAAAATGTCAATGCGGCGACAAAAAAAATGAAAAAAATAACAAAAATGTTGGAATACATGTACCTCTTCCTCCCCCCCCCCCAAAAGCATTCCCCAAAACTCATCATACTCTAGATGATCAAAGTAAGCATTGAGTTTAATTCACAAATTTACGAATTTAAAGAACTACAAATTAGAGGATTCAGGTCCTCATTTTCTCCCTTATCACTTCAAGTTTGTCTCAATGGCCAATACTCTCAAGTGTGAAAAAAAAACTGATCCAAATATTCTTTAGTGAGAAAAAAAACACATAAATTGGGAAAATTCATGATTTTTATTAGGAAAAATCGAAGGCAGGTATCTACTAACCCCCCCTCTCCCACGTCCGCAAAGTTGAGACTGTTCGGACTTACCCCAATTAGTCCGAACACTTTATATTTTATTCCACTGAGCGAAAGCTACCGTATCAATCGCGCTCAAATTTTTACCATAAGTAAAGAACCCTTATGGGAACCCACATAATAAATTTGAACCATATTGGTTCATTTGTAGGAGAGTAACAGCCGGTCAAAGATGAGTAACTTTCAACTTGAAGTGAAAGTCTCCGATCAATTTGGTCAAATTCTTCCAACATTTCTTCGCGATATAAAGTAGGTATTCCAACTGGCACACAAATTTTTCAAACTAGACAGAGAGGAAGCAAAAACGACCAACTGTCAAACAGCTCAAATGTTATAGTAACCAGGCGCGGACTGGCCAAGCGGGATACCCGGAGTTCCCTGGTGGGCCCCTCCAAAAAAAATGAAAAAAATGGGTTCTTGAGGCAGACGATGGGCCCTCGCGAGTAAAAATTTAAAATAAAACGTGCAAAATTGGACTTTTTCTGTTTTTTGAACCACATTTTTCAAAAAATGTTCGCTCTTGCTTCGCTCCAGCAGTATCAAAAAAATGCTGTTCAAGATTTCCCAGTAGGTCCCCTTTCGACCCAGTCCACTCCTGATAGCAACTCAGATTTTGCCGGCTGTCTTACTTCATCTCAATTGACAACCGTGTTAAATATGCTGATGCGGCAATATCCTGGATCAGTAAACGACAGCAGTTGGTAGCTAACTTGAGTTATGAAGCCGAACTTATTGCCACTAACGAAGCATTGAAGGAAGTCATCAGGATATCAAGCTCATTTCAAGAATTAATCAATCTGTCTGATGTTCCTGTATTATTGGTGGATAATGAAAACGCTATTAAGATTGCTGAGAACATCGATTTCCATAGCAGAATGAAGCATATCCAGAGGACAGGGCTTCAAACCCGAATGTTTTCGGGTATGGGTATCGGGTACCGGTATAGATTTCTCAGAGTATCGGGTATGGGTATCAGGTACGGGTATTAAAATTTTTCTGATTTTTCAGGTTCAAGTACGGGTATTTCACCTTGGGTTCGGGTATTTCAGGTGAAATACCCGAACTGTACCCGATCTATCAGGTATTTGGGTTCAAAATAGTCTTTACAGGTACAGGTACTGGTTCGGGTTTGGGTATTCCTTATTTCATTTTTCAGGTATGGGTACGGGTTTAGGGTACAGAAATTGTTGGATTTTTGTTTGGGTATTGGGTAGGGGTACGTGGTACGGGTATGGGTATGGGTACGGGTTTGAAGCCCTGCCAGAGGAAGTACTTCTTTAATTCTTTATAAGGTTACATGACTAAACTTCAGGGCTTCAAACCCATACCCGTACCCGTACCTGTACCCGAATACCCGAATGCCCGAATGAAAATCCAATAATTTCTGTACCCAAACCCATACCCATACCCAAAAAATGAAATAAGGAATACCCGAACCTGTACCCATACCCGATAGAGACTATTTTGAACCCAAATACCCGAAAATACCGGATAAGGGTACGCGTTGATTTGTACGCGTTGATTTGTACGCGATACCACCACGAGCGGTTATACGACTCGATGATGATGACCCAAACCCGTACCTGTTCCTGAACGTTTAAAATTTTCATACCCGTACCCGATACCCGTACCCAATTCTCTGAGAAATAAAAATCTGTACCCATACCCGATACCCATACCCGATACCCGTACCCGAAAACGTTCGGGTTTGAAGCCCTGCTAAACTTGAGAAAACATTATCAGTGTGAATCATATTAGAATGGAGCAGCAATTGGCTCATATTCTAACAAAGTCTAACTATGTATGTCTGAGAATGTCAATAATATGTCAATTTTTGTCAATAATGTCAATTTTACAAGAGCCATCTGGACAGAGCTTGAAAACCGGATAGATACCACTCCCAGTTTTGGTTTTATGTTTTTTGAAAAAGTAAATGGTTTTGGTTTAGGTTTTTTAAAAACAATATTATCTCTCTTATTCCAGTTTTGGTTGAAGGGTTTAATTTCAAAAGAATTGGTTTTAGTTTCGGTTTTGGTTTCGGTTTTGGTTTCGGTTTTTTCCTTTTTTCTGCATTTTTTAGAGGGAAGAAACTGAAGAAAGCCAAGAAAGTGATCACTTTTTCAAATATTTTGTGTATGTGACTAGAAATTGGCACTTTGGCAGTGCCAAATTTGTCAACTTTTTTATTTTTCAGACCTTTTCACCTTTAGTATCACTTTTTACTTTATTTTTACCAAAAATGCAGTATTAATTAGGCTAATTACCTGAAAAATTCCAAAACCAATTCAGCTTTCAATCGGTTACGCTCTTGGTTTTGGTTTTGAATTTGAGAAAATAACGCTCCCGGTTTCGGTTTTGGTTTTAGTTGTGGGAAAATAACGCTCCTGGTTTCGTTTTTGGTTTCGGTTTTGAGCAATTTTGATCGGTTTTTGGGGATTTCGGTTTCGGTTTAGGTTTTGGTTTGCAAGCCCTGAATTTGGACTGATGTCATTGATCTAAATTATTGCTCAATAGTTCTCAAATTACGGAAAGTGTTGAAAATAATGTATTTGCATCATAATTGAATTGGTAATTGTTTAAGTTATATTGTCGTTATTACCAGTAATTCTTCAAATTTTACATTATTTTTCAATACAAAATACACCACCAGCAAAAATTTCAGACGCTGAATTTCATTTTCGGAATTTTTTAATGTTAAAATTTCAAATTATTTCAGTTTCTCATGAAAAAAAATCAAAATTTGATCAAAGTGACATAAAACGCTGAAATTTAGTTTATACTCTATTATTGACCTTCTGAGTTGACAGATGCTGGTTTCATACTGTTCTGGAGCCTCCAGTGAATTTTCAGATATTTTAGATTTCGAAAAAATGCTGTACATAAGGAGGTACCTAGAATGAATGAAATCATAGCGCCTATAAACTCAGATTTACCATCTTTGTAAAATTTTCGTTTCTATTTTGGCTTTGGGCATATATTTTTTAAATCCTTTCACGCCGGCTTAAATCCCAAATTTTCTACAGCAATCATTTTTTCAAAAACTGAAGAATCCAACATTTTTCTGGAGGCTCAAGGCGGTTGGAAACCATTACCAATCGACTCGGGAGTTCGAAAATAGAGCACCAACTAAATTTCATCCATTTATGCCAATCTTATCAAATTAATTAGTGGCCAAAAATCGAAAAATAGATCTCAGCACACACAATTTTTGATGGTGGTGTGTTTTGAGACCCTCTTCTAATTCCTCTTTGTAGGGTTCAAAAATTTTCAAGTGAACTGGAACTAAGGAGCTTTCCTTTAAAGAGAAGTTGGTTAAAATATGTACAACGTTTCGAGAGCAATCCCAATACCAAATACGAGGTACTTATTTACTAAAATTTGACCAATAATTTTCACCGAAAACAAATCGATTTATTTTCCAAAAACGTAAGTCAACACGATGACAGGACAATTTTCACCCAGAGCTGGAAAAAATATCGAAATTCCCCCTAGAAAATTACAAAACTACGCCGCAGATGCGTTTTAAATTACTCCATGATGTGAAAAAAAACACATCCTGTGAAGATAGCATCACCACACAGGTACCTATAATCGATGAATTTCGATGTAGAACGAAAAATGAGCTTCATTATTTACCAAATAAATACATCTGCACACATGTATGTACCTATCTATTTAAATATCTGGACATGAAATGACCATTAACTTTACTTTGTGATTAATAATCGAAGGTCATACAGCTGAGAGAAAATCTCTCAAAGTCAATAAAATCGAAATCATCTCTCATTAAATGATGGTCTCTACGTCGTAATAAGCTTCAAAAAAAAAAAAAAAAAAAAAACACCGAGCAATATTTAAATTCACGCAACACACGTTAAACGACGAACAATGACTTGGTGAATTTACTCGTATTCTGCGCACTTGAAAATTAAAAATCCCTGGCATGGCAATATAGAGTTGAAAAATCAAAGTGATACAGGTCTAAGTTAGTGTAAGTACTCGTAATTTCTTTTGGAAATCGTTTCTGGCAATCCTTGTAACGTCACTATACCGGTCTTAATTTTACAATAACGATTGTAAAATTTGTTCTCAAGATGAAAATAAGAAACCCGCTATAAAAGTATAAATCAAATGCCACGTAGAAGGCTGCAATATGCAGGAAAATGCTACAAATAGTTGCGTAATTTTTCACATGTATAAGAATGAGGATGACAAAACACTCGTATAATAAACGATTACGAGAAAATTTCGTTTCGATATTTGAACTACTTTTTGTACCGATACCGATTAATTTATACTTTTTTTTAAATATTAATTATCGATGGTCTGTTACGAGATACTTCAACTTATATCATTCGGTTTAACTAACTAAGTAAGTAAATAAGATCATTAATATGAAATGCCACTCTCGATGCAACTGGCTTTCTTCACGGTTAGGATTTCAATATATTGTTATAGGACGGATTCAACCAAGCAATGCCATCTCCACCCCATCGCAGGAACTTTGACTATCTGGAAACTACCCGGTTCCTGATGATGGAACATTGACTAATTAAAACACGGAAAGAATTCCGGAACACAGGAATTAAGATCAGTATCCCATCGAGTTATAAATGTCCAAATAAAACCGGTTAAAGTTACCTATAATAATAGAATGTAGCCGGCGATAAGGATATAATCATATACCATCCGTTGACAACGAACCAATCTTCCTTGGCCTAATTTCCTTGAAATAAACGCGCTGCTAAACGTATGTATTTTTTATTTTTCCTAACGTTTGATACGATTTTTTTTTTTCAAAATGAGAAACTCGATTCGATTTACAACTGAAGGCATATATTTGCGTTGTATATTTTCACGAAAACTCGAGTAAAATTAAACGAGCAATGATGATTTCCTTGATAGGTAGGCGTTATTTTTCTCCAAAGCACTCGACGCGCCATGAAGTTGTTGGAATGATTTTTTAGAATTTACAAAAAAAAATCCTTTTATTGTTATTTTCTCGCTATTAAACTCGTTTTTTCGTAATGTGAATTTTTTTCATGTATTTTAATTAGGAAATACCGTACGATGATTAATTGAACGTTTTATAGTATATGACCTGGTGCAGGGTTAGACGGTTGCATTATATACTCAAGATATACGGGTATTTTGAAGCTGGGTGCTGAAAATTTATAGCTTCGTCAAGTTATTATAGGTGGTTCAACGTAAAATTGCATTGTTCACCTTTCAAATTTTCAATGCACCGGGTGGAGAGTAGGAGAGAGGGGTAGAGAGAAAAGAAAAAATTCAAAATGTAACTTCTAACAAGTATGTACCTACACTATTGTTTTAAAACGATTTGCAAGGAATTTGAAGATATTTATCACAACCAAAGACAAAAATAATGAGACCAAAATCATATAGATGAAAGTCGATTACAGTCAACAAATCAATGCTGAGATAATTTTTTTTTTAAAGAGACTCGTTACGTTATTAATGCACATTTTGATTTGAGCTCATGCAGTTTTATTACAAAATTTGCGCATTCACTTCACTGAGTAGGTAAGTATGTACTTTGCCTGGAGTAAAAATCTCTACAACTCGATCGCAAAATTCGTAGGTACCTAATCTTTAACATTTTTAACTCCTGAATAAAAATTTAAAGCTACTTTTGCGAGAAAAAAAAGGTAACAAATCGACAGGATGATTAAAATCTTTTAGACACCCAGTCCTTTTTAGTCTTATCTATTAACAAACTCTCAAACAGGAGGAAGGTATGTCTTAAGAGATACGTTCCCTTCACCCGAAGATTATAAATGCAAAGGTGCAATAGAACACATAAAATTGAAACAGAAGGGCTGTATTTTCATTTTATCAGAAAATTATTTTTAAACCAATTCCATACTTAGCTTTGAATTGAACTGGTTGTCAATATCTATCAAATAGTCAAAAAAACGGCTGCAAAAAATAGTTTGAATTATTTTCAGTTGATGGCCATTTAAACGGCTGTCTAAAGAAGATGGTTAAAAATGGCAACAAAAAGGAAGAATAAGTTCTGGTTGTATCTGCAATTGTGTCTCATCTTCATTGCTTTACACAGACAAAAATTTCAATGAGGCAAAAAAATGCTTAATTTTTATTCTCTTCGAAATGTGTTAGAAAACATTTTCTACAATCATTTTTTTTTCAAATTGATCGATAATCTGTTTAAAAATGAATTGTTTCATTGAAACTGCTTTAGAAAGCAGCATTTATTTTCTACTAATGGAACAGAAATGCAGCCTTTTTATTTAATTTCTAGATGGAAAATGCCACATTTTGTGGTTTTCAGGACACCCTGTATGTTGTTCTAAAATTATTAGTGTTTGCATTTGCACCAACACGTGCCAGCCTGAAGAAATCTTACGATAACAAAACCATGCTAAGTATCTCTATCTATACACGTTCAAAAGTTATCGCAGGTCTTGAAGACTTTTGAAATATATCTACATATACTGTTCCATACTTCCAACTTTTGAGGTTCATTTTCAGTAAGTATGGGAATCCAGAAAAAGAAAAAAATTCATCTGGTTCATTTTTGTTAGAAGAATTGATAAAGTGGAATTTAGAAACTAAAAATTAATTTAAAACACAAAAACCAAAAATAGAAAAAAAAACAAAAAATTCTCCTACGGAGTTACAAATAGCAAATTTGTTTTTATTTTACAGTGCCTTGAGACCTGTTTTCAGAAGAAAATGAACCACTAAAATACTTTTTTGCTTACTCGTATAAAAAACAAAAACAGAAACAAAAATGGAATATTTTTTTTTAAATAAAAAACAAAATGATATAAAATTTTAGCCATTATTTTTGGGGAGGAGAGGGGGGATCCATGTTTGAGGAATTTTGAAAATTTACAACGAAGCTTCTGGGGCACTTACTTTTGATTATTTTTGTTTTATCAGAGCCTAATACATTTATTAAAGAGACCCATATGGAGTAGCTTTCAGAAAAATAGAGGGTCCTAATCCTACGTCGTGGTTTTTAATTTTCTGAAAAAGTCCGAAACTCGAATAAATAAGTAGGTAATATAAACGTAAACAGATAGGAAAAAATGTAAATATTAACCCATTAAACCATATTTATTTTCTGATCACATTTATGG
The DNA here is from genome assembly GCF_950023065.1 of Planococcus citri. Taxonomy (NCBI): domain Eukaryota; kingdom Metazoa; phylum Arthropoda; class Insecta; order Hemiptera; family Pseudococcidae; genus Planococcus; species Planococcus citri. The sequence goes on along the minus strand of NC_088679.1, from coordinate 71,624,709 downwards.
GGCCAATTTTGACATAGTTAGGCGAGTAAAATAAAATTTCTGGTGGGTCCAAACTCTTCAAAAAAATTCTTCAGCATTTCGAAACATGCAATTGAGCAGCTACGACACTGAAAATCCACTTCTTGGATCATATTCTGACTGAGAATTCGTTTTGAGAGTCATTTTCAAGTAAAGGAGGAAAAATGAATTTTCAGCGCAAAATTTCTCAAAAAATGACCCAAAATTTTGAAATGTGCGATTGAGTAACCAGACGTTACACAACTCTGAAAACAGTTTTTCTGTATTCTGGGTAGGTCTATGTACCAACGTTTTTTGAGAACCACTTCCGACATAATAGGTAAAAGTCATTCAAAGAAAATTTAAATTAAAAAAAATACAATTTTCTCCATTTATATCAAAATAAAGTCCCTCAATCGTGCTTTGTGTTTCAATTTTACTACGAATGAGGTTATCTGCGATCAAAAGATGGCCATTCAATTTTATCATCAATTTGTGCGAGTTTCAAACTATTTTGGAGGATTCAGAACCCATGTAGATAGGGTTCTTATATTTTCCTTTGAACATTTGAGTTTTTTTGAGAGCTGCCTCGTGAGTTCCCTTTTTTTAGTACCTACAAAAAATTAGCAAAATTGGATGAACGATCACGAGGTTCGTTAAGGTACCTACAATTTTGCAATTGAGCAGCCTAAAGTTTTGGTGTGGATTTATCCCCCTCCCCCCTCAGAAAAACAGTTCGTTTTTTAGCAAATGAACGATGCATAAATTTTGCCTATCTATTCCATTTCAGGCATCATACCTACATCACAGTTATATTTTCAAAGTACCAGAATCATTTCTCTCGTTTAGAAAAAAAAAAGAAAATCTTTAGGGTCAAGCAAAAAAATCGTATCTAGGTAGTAGGTACCTACTCCTTTACACATTTCAAGAAGAATTTTCATTCAAAAGTCAAAAGCCACCAAATCCTTATAAAAAGTTAAAACTGATTCATTCATCAACAGTAGGCCAAAATGTACCTAAGGGCAGCTGAAGAAATCCTCATAATCCCCCCCCCTATCAGAGGTGGATAGGTGACGTTTCTGGGGCTCGGGAATTTGTTTTCTATTTTACCACCTTATTTCCCAAAAAATGTTGAAACATGGATTTTCAACATTTTTTCCAGAAAAAAAGGGTTGAAATTTTGTCCTACATATTTTTGAAAAAGTAATTGGAAAAATATTTATTACTCGTAAATTCTCGAACAAAGCAAAGGCAAAATTTCAAAGAAACATTTTTTTAAAAATTACCCAATAATTTTAGCATTTTCAAAATTTTTTAACAGGGTGTCCATTATTTTTGGCAAATTATTTTTCCTGATTCTTTCAGGTTTTCCAGACCAATTTTCTAATTTTCTATACTTACTCCATTTTTTAATTAAAGAAAAGTTGCGAGAAGCGGAGAGTAATTTTTTTCTCAAGTACGTTTCTCTTCAAACTGGATACTTCTTCAGATAAAAAAAAAAAAAAAAAACAGCGGAACTTTGATTATTAATTTTTTTAATTTTAATTAAACAAATTTCTAGCATGGCAAGAAAATCTTACAACTTTGAGATGTGTTTCATTAGGCGAATTTCTTCAAAATGCCAGGGATTTTATGTAAAAATTACGAAATTAGGTACGTGACTTTTCCAGATCTACAGATTTGCAAAATTCCCTGACTTTTCCGGTTTTCCAAATTTTTCAGAAAATCAAAATTTCAGTCGTTTCAAATAAGTTTTAATTCGATGTAATTTTCAAATTAGATAAACACTTATTTATAGGTTAATTTTCAAACGAAAATGTCATTTTAAGAAACGTGAGCTGATAAAAAATGAATTACGTAGGTACAACATCTTTGGTTCGCGGATTCTGGGAGTTTTAAGGCTCTAAAGGGCCTAGCTGAGAGGCTTAAAAATCTAAGGTTTTCAACAGTTCCCATAAATTCGCACCTTTTAGACATCAGACCCTTCAACGTCTTCAAAAAATGTCTGAATTAAAAATCGAATATTCCATTTATTCATCTTTAGTAAACACAATGTGTTTAAGAGGGACAGGAACATGATTAATTATAATTCCTCGAGAATATTTCTACAAGGCACCTATCCTGAAAAAAAAATAAAAGATTGGGATATGACCCAAAATAATTAACTAAAAGTCGAAGAAAAGTTTAATTTTCACTAAAAAAAAATAGAAATGATTTTCTGGACACTGATTTTATAAAAAAAAATACTGACCCCCCCCCCCTTAATCAAAAACTGCAACAAAGTATCAAATATCTCTCTCAATATCCAACGTTATAACGAACTTTTCCGCCGATAAAAATAGATAGGTACTTCGGAACTTCGTTTCAAGTCTACATAAACTTGAAATTATTATACCTTCAATTACATACACACAATACGTAATACTAAATAACAACTAGGAAAACATTAGTACGTTTCAAAAGCAATAATTAAACGGTACAAGATGGACAACTCGAAGCACAAAAGATGATGTCAACCAGCACCTTTATAATTGGTTTGGTAGGTATAGGTAAGGCACAGCACAGCACAGGTAATCAGGTACCTATAACTCGTATATTACATACGAGCGACGCGTACTTGGTAAAAGTGGGGAAAGAAGTATATAAGAAACCGGTTGCAACATATCAGCTTAATTTTCTGGTAGCTAACGCGCCAAACTATAACACTCTTTCACGTTCGAATAACTTATTTATTTTTATTTATTATAATATTTATTTATTTTTTTTTTTTTTGTAAACATGCTTATCGCTGTGGTGGCTTTTGTTGGTTTGGTGTTCGCGAATTTCGCGGATGCTGCTATTATCAAAGGAGGAATCGTTATTCGTAAGTATTTTTAATATTTTTATTTTTATTTTTTTTTTAAATTAAAAATAGAGAAAAAAATCAAGAAATTGATAAAAATAACTCTAAACACAAATATTTCAAAACTAACATTGGTGAAAAATTCAATATTTTTCAATTTTAAACTCGTAAAATACCTAAGCCGGTATAGGTAGGTCTAGGTAGGTATTTGAATTTCTATAAAACAATTAACAATTCAATTTTTTCAAAATTTCAAGGTTACTCTTTTTTTACAAATTTTATTTAATCGATACGTTGAAGATAATTATACAAAAAACCATTAAAATCATCTCTCTTTGATCAACATCGAGCCATCATCGTTGCTTAGGAAAGTTAATTTTTATTTCACTCGTTATAGCATAAAAACGTTTTCAATTTCTCATTTAATTAAAAGCGGAATATTTTTCGTTGAATAATTTATTCCTTTTACGAGGACGACAACTTGGATAATCCTACGCTTCGATGCTTCGAGTTAAAATATAAATAAACGATTCGTTTATCTTTGTCATATACTACTTCAATTCAGTCAAAATATAAGGATTAGATTTGAGAGGTACTTCTAAGGAGATTAGTTTTAGGATTCTGGGAAGGTATTTGCACCTTTGTGCTAAAAAATTCGGAAAACATTCAGTGCTCCGAGATGTTTACAAGTTTTAAAATCAAATATTCGCGATACAAAAGAGTCGACTTTCTCGTGATAGAAAGAGACGAATCCATTTTGAATCTGTTTTTTAACTCAATTCAGATTTGTTCAAATGATTATTTTTCAAATCAACTCTCCTCATGAATTACCTACCTACCAAAGCATGGAAAAAAATTGAAGATATGACGAAATCTCACATTTCATTAAACTAATGAGTCGAGTTTCATAATTTTCAAAAAAAAAAAAAAAAAAAAAAAAAAACGTACCAATACCAAACATAGATATTTACTTAAGTACTGATAATTGCATATTTCACTCAACCAATCAGTTAAAAAATAGGTGTAAAATTGCGAGTATTTTAGCAATTTAAAAAATTCATTTTTCAAGAACTACCAGTTAGACGTTTCTGGTTGGGTGTTCCGTCGAGTATTATCGAAGGTAAACGTATTCTTATTTTAAAATTAAAATATAAAAATAGGTAGAGACGTCAAGAATGAGTTAGTGTTGGGCTATTGTCTTTTTACTTTTAAAATCTAAGCCTGTTCTTCAGTTTTACGTAGGACATGTTTCGTTAAAATTGCCACTGAGTCTAACATTTTTTACATAAAAAAAAAAAAAAAAGAAAAAAAAAAAAAAACTAAGTAAATAAATAATCATCAAACAATAAACAAATCAAGATATATTATTCTAATATCCAACTCGCGTGTATTTTGAAAACCACCTTAGGCTTATAATCCACTTTCACTGCGACGAGTGGCGATAATTTATTCATATCATGCCCCGAGCTTCATTTGAAAATGATCGAAGTATGATGTGTATTGTTTAACTAGACTCGCACGAGTTTTATATAAATACACATAAAAGCGGCGTTTATTTTCTATAATGTCATTTTATCTATTTGTACGAAGAACGTGTTAATATACCAACATGGTTTTCGTTTTCCCATCTCGACTCTATAATAGTGACCTATATTTTAGCTAGTAAAATCAAAAGTAACCGACTTTTTAATACAAACTCAACGTTTTGTTGCATCTAAGCCTAAGCTCCCTGATTAACTTTCAATTAGATATTATTAAACGTAGAATATAGGAAACTGAATTGACGATACGTCGATTTAGCATTTGTAGTACGATCAGAATGTTTTGCCATCGTCATATAAGCAAGACAGACAGTTCAAAACCACCAAATTAATAACGTGTGATGTAAAGAGAGGCTATATATTATTTTACCAGCGTAGGTAACGATCGTGAGGCTGTTGGTAATTATAGTATTAAGTATAGGAACTGTAAATTATTCATAATGCATTTAGATTTCAAGTAGGTAGCATTATTACGTGGTGGTGGTGGTGGTGGTGGTGGTGGTGTTTTGAATTTAAATTACCTAAAACATACCTGCCTACTACATCTGATGTATACGCGCAATCATTAGGTACGTCGTAGATACGAGTGTAATTGATAACAAAAGTATCAAGGAATGTGATGAAAAAAATAGTGTTTTGAAATATTAAAATTTCGAGAAAAAAATACAGAACGAAGTTATGATTTGAGTTGATGAAGAAGGAATTTATACTGGTTTTGAAATTTTGAACTTTTTTGCTACAATTTATAGGTACATCAATATTGAATTTTGTCGTTGCCCAACTAGCCTAGAATACTATTTTAAATATACGTAGATGTTTGCTACTATTTATTATTTTTTCCAAGTGGATGATTTTGAAAATAAATCTACAATAAATTTTGACATCAACGGTATAAAAATGATTTATGGAACAAAATAAATGCATTTTTTTTCACTCCCATAAGTAGGTATGAAGGTATGTTTTTTTAGCTTAAAATTCCCCTCTCCGCCCCCTACCCTCCAAAAAATTATAATCTTCTCGTTTTGAGAATGAAATTAACATACTTAATTATTTATTGAATTACATAATATGCTTAATTTATTCGGATTTGAAAAACTGAAACTGAAACATTTCCTGATATTTCAATAAAAGTCGTACCTACTTGACTCGACTCATTTGAATACATGTTTTGAGTGATTAGGTGAATCAAAAAGTTCTGGATTGATTCTTCTAGAAAGGGAGGTGGAGGTTATTACATTTGTCTGAATATGTTCAACTCTAAAACATATTATGTACCAGGAACTGTTCAAAACAATTGTTCTATTGCTTCATGCATGATTTTTTTCAACTTTTTAAATAGGTATCTACCTACTATTTTTTTCTTAGCTAGCTATTTTATGAAATTTTGTTAAATTTCAACAGTATTAATTATGTAAATTTTATATTTCAATAACTGTTAAGGAATTTTAAACAATTTTTAGTACCTACCTACTATTTCTGCAATCTTTCATTTTTTAATCAAGTTTAGAAAGATTTATGCAGGTTTTATAACTACAAAAATCTTTCGAAAATATAATTCCATGATTCCAAAGTGTTTTACAGCTATTAAATGTCTAAATTTGGAATAAAAATTGGCCATCCTCTTCTTAGTATGATTAATAATAAGCTGATTATTCTCCTTGTTAAAAGTCAAAAATTGAAATTTTATAGGAAGGGGCATGAAAAATCTCCAAGCACAGGAGAAAATGATTAGATCTGATCCGGTTTGATCACATATAACTGGCTGGATATTCTATGAATCCAATTTGACCAGACCAGATGGATCCAATAGAGTAGACCTGATTAGATCTGACCAGATCTGAATAGATCCAACCACTTTGGATACGATTATTTATTCAGATCTAATTAGAGATCCAATCATTTGCCCCGTACATATCGCACCTCGGGAGTAATAAGGTCACATCTCAAAAAAGTGAAATTTTACAGGAGAGTGATTTTCTTTTTTTTAAAAACTTGATTCATTATTTTTATCAACTTATAATTAATTGTGAGGAATGAATAGCACCTCATTTTAAAGATCTGGTATCCTACCTTCATTTAGCATAAGAACACTTTGAAAAATAAAATCTTAAAGAGGAAATATTTCAATGTTTGGAAAACATTTTGAGTTATAACCTTTCATTAAAGTCGATGTGGAGGCGAAAGGAAGCGTCCAAAAAAAATTTCACGATAACAAAGTTGTAGAGAATTAAATTTCCAATCGACATCATGTCGTTAGTTTTTTTCTAAAGTGCTTAGTTCTTGAGTTTTTCTCAAAAAACTAAAATTTCATGATATGTGCAAATTCATTTTTCTGAAAAGTGATCAATTTAAAAAAAATTTTCCATTTGGTACAAACCAATAAAAAATGCACTCCTTGTGACTATTTCTAACTGACAAACATTCAAAACAATCAAAACTATTTGTTAACACTTTGTATGTACGAAATTTGCTCAAAAAAGGTGGAGTTTTTTGAGATGTACCCTTATAACTCCAAACAACTTGCAATGTTGTTGAGATTTTGAGTTAGGCCATTTGCGTTTTTTACAAGATCCACATAATGTACCCAACTCAAAGTGTAATTTTTGGTTGAGGGGGGTCATACAAACCCCAAAAATGCAAAAACATCAAAATCAATTTTTTTTTGAGATGTGACCTTATTACTCCCGAAGTGCGATATGTTCAAAAATTGGGGAAAAAATTATGGTAACTTATTGGGTTTGTTCTGAGATGGAAAAAGACCCTTAACTTTGCGAGACAGAGTACTCTCTAGGTTTCAAAATAACTCCTATCAACACATCTCTGTGATTTTTTTCAGTTCGATGCAGAGTTAGAAAGAAAGGAAAGGGACTAAAAGGGAAGGAGGAGTCTTCTCCATGGGCATATAATTCAAGTAATTATTCAATCAAGTTGAGCTTTCTAATTTTCTCGAAAATATTTCAAAAATAACACCACTCAGGAATAATTATTTTATTTTCTTAATTTTTTTAGCTGTCATTTTTTCGTAAAAATTGATTTTTGGCAAAGGGAAAAATTGGCAGAAAATTTCCCAATTTGATTTAAATTGAACTTTCCAACTTTAGCTCAAAACATCTCGAAAATAAAGTTTCGTTGAAAAAAATCCACACTTCCCTGGTAGGAAATTTCATGGCTTTCAATTTTCTATCTCTTTATCTTTTTCACAGGACGATTTCTTCTTTTCCGAAATTTGTTTTTTTAGTGATGAGAAAATTGAAAATCAAAATCAACGTTTTTTTTTCTCAAACAAACAATTTTGGCGGGAATTAAATTTCAACACGATATGCTTTAGAAGCAAAACATAATTCGGGTAATTTTATGCTTTAAAATAGTGTTTCTCTCCAATTTTTTCAAAGAATCTTAAGTTCTTAAAAATCGATTTATTGTGTTGAAAAAAATCGAAAAATTGAAAAAAGTGAACTTGTCGTCATAAGTAATTGATTTAACGTTTCAGGAGGCATCCTCACAAGTGAGGTTACGAAAAATCCTTCTCAAGTTGAGCTTTCTAGATTCAGCTAAAAATGAAATTTTATCACTTACAATTTTGTTCCTTTTCATTTTTTGTGATTAAAATATTGAAAAAATTCGATTTTTTCATCACAATCAATTAGACTTTTCAACTTGAGGTCAAAATATTTCAAAAAAAAAACCTACAAAGAAAATATAATACCTATAAGTATCTAATCATTTTCTCCGATCAGAAATTTCATTCCCTATACAATTCTGTTTCTTTCCATTTTTTTTCTCGCGTGATCATTCGCTTAAAAAAATAGTGTGATGGAAAAATTTTAAAAAGACAAATTTTTCACCAAAAAAAATTGATTCAAGTAGAGCTTTCTAACGTGATCTGAAAATTGCTCAAAAAATTCCAATCTAAGAAATCTAACTGGCTCGACAGATGGAAAATTTTACGCCCCACAATTTTGTTTACCGCTCATTTTTTTCAAAATGTTTAAAATCCGGGTATTATGATTGAAAAAGAGGGAGATACAAATTCTTTATCAATTATCACTGTTTAAGCTGAATTTGTAATTTCAGTTGAAATATCTCAAAAAGAAACCAAGCAATCGAAGAAATGTACCATATCTGACTTCAATGATGGTAAATTTTATGGCCCACAATTTCGTCATTTTTTTCGTATCTAGAGCCCTTAGTTCTTCTCTAAAATCCTGCTTTGTGATGGAAAAATAGACAAAAAAATCACGTTTTTCTTCACTAACAATGCTATTTATTTAAGAAAAAATTGTCAATTTCAAGAAATATCTCTGACTTGAGAGATGGAAAATTTTGTACCACGCAATTCTTTTCATCCCAATTTTTTTCGAAAGGCAATCCTTGGTTTTTCTTGAAAGTTGACTTTTGAAGATGAAAAAATTGGTGAAATTTTCTAATTTTTCATCATAGAAAATCATTTTTTTTTTTTTGAAAAAACTGACCAACTGAGCACCTTACGAAAAAAATTACACAGAAACAAAATTTTAAGGCATACTCGTAAGATACCCATTTTATCAGAAAATGCGATTGGATTTTCTGTACATAATAAGCTTCGTATTGGAGATATTTCGAGTACCTAAAAATTTTAAATCTTGACTTTATTGAGCCATGCTTAATGTTTCTGTCAATATACAATCCCTAAAGAAAGATCACCAAAGAGACCTGGTGAGCATTTCCGCATCTTAAGGCTTAAGCATAATTTTTTCTACGCTGAGACTTTTTACAAAATCTAGAAATTATTATTTTTTTTCTTCAAATCTCAGCTCTTCTTACTCCTTTATTAGAAAAAATTAAAATAAATAAACTCAGGAAAATCAAAAATTACCAAAAACTGCTTTCGATCACTTCATCCAATCGCCAATCTCTAATACATCTCCATGCTGCCCACAAAACGTACACCTTCAACGACAAAATCGAGCACCAAAAAACATTAATTAACCGGATACTCTCGAACAAAAACAAACCAAAAAATACCGGATATTAATCATCGTGTAGCATAGATCACGAAAAAAAAACGCGCACAGGCGACCGTATACCTAATCCATCCATTACGACAAACCAATAAAACACATAATCATTTGCCTAACTGACACTAATCGTAATCATTATACCTACAAGCTTGTTTATGCCAAGCTCTCTAAAAATGTTTAAAATTTTCAAAATAATTAACATTTCGGTATAGGTATCGCTAATTTGCTACGTCAACGTCAGTCTCACAAGTTGGGTGCACGAAGAAGAGGAGGTGCAGTAATTCACTCGACAAGATTTTAATCACAGAAGGTCGCGAGTCACGAATTTTCGACACAATCGCGTAATAAAATGAAATTAACACGACTGAATTAGCAAAAAATTATTCCCATTGACCATATCGTACGTCCAAGCCCACGTTCTTAAAATACTCCCAAGGCTTTGTTTTAATGGGTAAATCTTGTCGAGTATCAATGGAACAATACTCGAGTATACATATAATTGAGTATTGAAAACTGATAATAAAGTCTTTCGACAAGATATAGGTAGCTACTAAGTGGATGACGAATCCCTGAAAGCTGTTTTCTAGCATATTCTATAGCTCTCCATGAGTCAATGACCTTATTCCAATTAACCTAGTAACCTATCGAAGGAGTAAACAATCGATTCTTGTAATTACTTTCGTATTTAAGTAGGTACCTACGAGTAATTTGGAACTTTGAAAACTCTGATTGAAATTTTACCCATTGGTTAACTATGTAATCGAATTCTCGAGAATATCAACAAATAAATCGATTTAAGTTTCAAAATGTATAATATACCAAAAAAAAAAAAGTTAGAAAGACAAGAGAAAAACACATTTGTAAAAAGAGAAATTCTATTCTGGTTCGACGAAGAGAGCCATAATAAAGGTATCAAGGATAACCGGTATTAAATAACAACAGTGCACGTTTAATAATCGTATCGTGTACCCAGCAGCTCGTACAGTCATTATAGGTATACCTAAATGTATAGGTATAATAAGGTACAGCCAAACGACACTTTTTAAAAATCATTTGAAACCACACATCGTAAAATACTAATCATCTGTTATTGTGGTGCTTCGCAGCCTGTTTAGTGTTTATTTACGTCGAAATTTTTTCGACAATAGGATAAGAGTACATTACAAGGTATACAGCATCAAACATGATAAATAATTAATGGTTTGGCTCGAAAATTCTAGCCTGCTTGACATTATGTAAAATTTCGTCGTCTGATGTTTTGAACCGTGACCAGTTTTCCTATCTGTGAGATATTCGCAATGGTTGGTGAAAATTCCCCCAAAGTGGTGGTTTTGCTGAGTTGAACTCGAGCCAAGTTTTTCTTCGTTAATCAGATTTACGATAACGTATTTGGAATTTTGTTGTGGTTTTTTTCACCACCCTTTGGCCAAGAATTCATCGATATTGTATCTAGTATTTTAAACGTCATCCTCATTTTCATTATAAAAAGTATACTTATTATTTGTATCGTGGCCAAGAAATTTTTGCATTTTTATTTCACGTAGAATTAGAAATGTTTTTCAAATTCAACGTACCTATCTTGTTTACCTATCTTCGTACACTTCCATTAAAGAATTATTATTGCTGGATGATTTTGCAAAAAAAAAAAAATACTGCTTCTGCATTGGTCGTTTATAATACTTAACTGTGGTATAAATGAATGATTTTACTGATGCTGGTATTGAAATGAAGCTTATGTTAGGTACCTGTGTAATGTCAAAAGTACTGCCAAGGTCGATCTCTTAATATTCAACATTATACCCACCGCAGCTTTGACATTGTAAAAACGCATTTTTACGTTCGATTAATTAGCAGTGTGAGAGTTTACTTGAATTACATCTTACATCAGTAATGTATTAATACCTATTATATTATGTACTTGTACTAAATGGAGGTAATTTTTTTCTCTTTCAGCCACGTACTCGGAACCATGCAGAAGAAATGACAAAAATTTCAATGGCTGTATCAAGAAAACATTGCAAGAATTGTTACCTAAATTCAGCAACGGTAAGTAATGTATTCCCTTCATCGAGACTCGAGAGAGGATTTTACGTAATACATCAGCTGGTTGAAAGAATACTCGAATAATGTGGTAAAAAGTAGATATTACAACTCTGCTGGAGATATACGAGTATAGCTGCTGTCAAAGACGTGTGTGCATGATTTGGTAACACGAGCGAGGTGATATGCTAACGTGATGTGTGTGTAATACTGAGGCGATGGTAATGGAATTAAATATGGATTGTGTGATAAAAGTATTCGTTGCAAGAAAAATGCAATTTATTATTTAGGTTTTTTTTTTAATATTAAACCGTCAATAGGTTTGCAGAGTATTCAGCAGATGGATTTTGAAAATTTTCATTTGAAAAGTTGGACTGAAAAATTAGTTTTGATGTTTGAAAAAAAAATCAAATGTTCGTAAAATCTTCAAAATTATTACTTACCTACTTACCAAGTGTTAATTTGCAATAGGACATTTAAAGATCCAGATGGAAACAAGTAAGGCAAAGTTGATAGCAGTACTGCCGTTTTCGATTCGTAAAATTTATTCGAACAAATGAACAATGAATTCGAAATTTTTTTAAAAATTCGTTTTTTTTTAATTTGAAGGAAAGATTCAATTTTTTTATTGTTTTTTTTTTTAAATGTTATTTTACGAAAAGAGATGAGCGAAATTACAAACAATTTTCTGAAAACCGTTTGCAATAGGTAGGTACATAATTATTTGAAAGAAATTTTCAGAATAAATTGGTTCAAAATTTTTCAAATTCTGGGAGGAAATTGAAGAAAAATGAATAAAATATCCGAAACTAGGTAATGAAAATATAAGATATTTGGGTTAAAATCGTTATAAAATTCGGAAAGGATTCGAAAATCTGAGGATTAGATTAAGGATTTGGTTTTTTTTTTCAAATTATTCGGTAAACGGCAGCACTGGTTTATAGTTTGCTATAAAATTGCAGTATCACATGCACCAGAAAACTCCTCAACTTTTCTAGGACCTTTAAAAGGAAAAATCCAAACACACCTTTTCCCTCTTTTTTTTCACAATTTCGACACCTCCCATGAAAACATTTTCACATCAGACAATTGGGATGAAACTGGGTAAAATGTCAATAGGGGAGGAGAGGGTAGTTGATTTCAAAAAAAAATCATTTTGGAATTTTTGGAAAAAATTTGTGATGATTGATACCTAAATTGAATTTTTGCAGGAAAGTTTTGACAAGCAAGAAAATATTTTCAAGTTTATAAATTTGAGAACGTTTTCATTTGAAGAAAATGGAAATTCGGGTAAAAAACAAAACTGAAATTTTTTTGAAAATTATTAAATTTTTTTTTAATTTTTAATGACAAAATGAGATGTAGGTGCCTAAAAATCGTATTTCAATGTAAAAACTGAGAATTCAGTAAGTGTCAAAAAATCAAATTCTAATCAGATTATAAATCGATTAAAAAATTTTAGGTTTTCTGTACAGAAGTACTTATTCAAAAATAAAAATTTTTCCTGTAAGTAGGGGAAATTTTATTTGAAGCTGCATAGAAATCAAACTAGTTTCATACTTTGACAGAAATTCCAAAAAACCCTGAAAAAGTTTGACGTAGTCTTATTCAAATTTTGATAAGCTGGCGAATTTGTTAAAAAAAAGATAATAAAACGAAAGGATCAAAACATTATGTTTTGGTGTATTCAATTTTTTTATTACGGGTGCTGCATGCATCTTTTGAGGAAAAAATGACCAAAAAAAATTTTCAAATGAAGAAATTTTATAACAAATGTCCATCAATTTGAGTTTTTTGTTTCCATCTGAATCTTTAAATTTGGCTTTGAGGTAAATCTACATAGGTTGTTTTGGAGAAACTTCAATTTCCAAAGTGAATAATGATTAAAGTTCATTTCTTTTTCTTTTCAAATAAGTATCATGATTTAATTTTTCAGTTCAACTTCTCATACGAAAATTTTTGAAATTTATTCATCAAACTTCTTCCTGAATTAAGTTAAAAACCTAAAAAATAAATAAATACATAATTACTCTCAATTTCGTTTGAAATTGGAGGAATGATTATCAAATTACGAGTACATTGGAATTTTCGAATAATAAAATTTTGAAAAACTCAAAACCTCGATGGGATCCTCAATTTTCCGTTTATGCAGCTGATAATTTTTTGGAGAACTGTCCCAACCTATGGACCCTCATGCTTTGGTATTAAAAAAAAAGAGGGAAATCGATGACTGAGTGATTGAGAGGTTCCTTAGTAGGCATGTAAGAAGGGGTGGAAAAGAGAGAGGATAGGAAAGTGAAAACAATGTATTTTCACTGTAATTTTTTTCAAATTTAAAAAAAATACCTTAGCTTTCAAATTCTGTACTCATAAAAAGTTGATATTCTATCTTGAAAGTCCAAATCGAGCTTCTCAAGTTTGATTTTGAAGTTTCCATTTGTTTTCTTTGAAACACCAAAAACAGATCTGCCCAAAGTTCAACCAAAAGAAAACTCGAGGAAATTTCATTCAAGGGAAGCTAGAGAAAGTTCTATTTGTTCAGGAGTTAATTTTTTAGAATTTTCATGACAAAACTGATAATATTAATTTTTTTTCAAAATTTGAAATTTTAAAATATGGTAGCTATTGCAGGACATCCTCAATTCTGGGGCGGGGGGTTGACATAAGAGAGTCAAACTTTGAGATGATTTTTGAAAAATTCTTTGTATTATTATTGATTTTTGCAAAAATATAAAAATAAGATCACTACGATTTAAAAGAAACAACAAAAAACAAAGATTCAAAAGCAAAAGTAACACTTACAAGGGAACCCTCCCGCATGATAATCTCCGATTTGAATGAAACTTGGACAGGTGGAAAGAGGACCTCAAAAACCCCCATCCCTAAATTTTCAGCTGCTGAAGTTGATTTTTCTATTTTTGGCGAGCGTGTGAAGTTTTGTGTATTTTTTATACTTTTTCTCATGTTATGTGTCAAAAAATTCGATTTCTGATGATAATTCCAGATTAGACCGACGGTAGTACAGTACTTATCGATTAGGTATCAAGCAGAGACCCTTTGGCCAAAATTTCAGCTGCTGAAGTTCATGTGGTGGGGAGAAACGACCATTTTTTTGAATTCATTCATAACATGGGAAAAAACAGTAAAAAATCTTGTTTCCTGAACGGATGGCCGGATTCGGCCAATGATGGAATGAGTCGATTTGGTATTCGGCAGAGACTGTTTGACCAAAATTTGAGCCCTTGAAGTTCATTAGAAGAGCTTAATTGACTCATTTTTCAAATTTTTCAATGGCATTTAAAAACCAGCAATTGGGCAAAAAATTCGATTTCTGATGATAATTCCAGATCCGGCCGGCGGTAGTATTAGCCAATTAGGTATCAAGCATAGACCCTTTGACCAAAATTTCAGCTGCTGAAGTTCATGCGGTGGGGAGAAACGGCCATTTTTCGAATTTACAGAACAACTTTACCTGTGTACACAAAACTTCAAACGCTCGTTAAAAATCGAAAAATCAACTTCAGCAGCTGAAAATTGGGGAATGGGGGGTTTTTGAGGTCCTCTTTCCACCAGTCCAAGTTTCTTTCAAATCGGAGATTATAATGTGGGAGGGTTCCCTTGTTAGGTAGGTAATTCACGCGTTTCATATTAAATTTTCATCCGAATGAAGAGGATCACCTGCCTCTTCCCTCCCTCCGTCAAGTTCTCCACGATCTAATGAGTCCCAAGCCGTAAAAAAGATTAGAACATGATCGAAAAAAATTGCCTAATAATGGAAAATTGTGCCTACCAAGATCTTTTGTTTTTTGAGAGGAGGGAGAGGATTCAAAAAATTTCTGTACTAGATCTTTTGCTTTTTTTTTGAAGGGGGGATTCAAAAATTCCCAAACTAAAAATATTCACTTTGAAATAACGAGTGTTCTCGTAAGGTCATTTTATCACCTCATATTTTTTCATCATTTTCCGACTTAATAATCAATTTTCAAAATTATCAGCCAGATCACATAGACGTCGCAGAATTTCTCCCCCGCCCCCTCCTCTGAAGTTGAGTTTAAAAGATGATAAATTTTTCAAAATATTGACAATTTTGTTCATAAAAGCTTGAAAAATTGCATTTTGAGGAGAAAAATGAAAACAATAAAATTGTACCTACTTTACATTGAAAAGTTTTGAGGCTCGGCTAAAATTGAAAAATTGCATTTTTTTTCGGTGATTTTTTTTGTTGAATTTATTCTTGAGTGGTCTACTCTTTTTGAATTCATTTTCACTTTCGGTTTTAAAAATACCTAAACTAATAGTAAGGTCGACGAAGACTGTATTCAAAAATGAACCAAATTCTTCTGGGCCGGATGATAGTTGCTTCTCTTTTCCTCTCTTTTGGGAAACCCTGACTTGCGTCAAACTAAGTCTTAAAATTAAAAACTATGTCCATCAATAAGATCATAGGTAATAAACATGCTCTCAGCAGAAAGTCATAACCGAGAACCGAGCAATGAAATTAAAGTATAGTGCGTTATCAGCAACAGGAAGAAAACAGTCAACCACCTATTTAAAATACATATCAAAGATTCTGAATCACCAAGATGAAGCTTCCTCAATGGAGCTCTAATCCTAATACTTTGTGACAAGATCGAAATCATGTGATAAAAAATATCAAATAACGAGATTAATTCCACGTACACTGATTCGGTCGTCGGCCCAATAAACCCCAAGAATAGGTATCTATTTATTTCGAAAGCTTTATCACGATTTTTTTTTAAAAATCGCACATATAATTAAAAATAGCCACCAGAATGAACCAATATATGTAACCAAACTGAAACCATAACTATCAATAAGACGTCTATAGAGTTGATACATACTCGTACGTAGAATTCGGCCTAAATAAAACAATTCGTAATTATCATTACAAAACTATAACATGTAAGAAAAGTGAAACCGGCTTCTAAATGAACCAGTGAAAGTAAAAAAAAAAAAAAACTATAGGTAGTAAACTTCCTGTCCAACGTCTGTGAGTCGCTCGTTTCAGTACATCAAACGCGACAACGTGCTCGACGCCCGTGCACGATGCAATGCAAATATACTCGCATACCTGGCAAAACGTTCATGGTGCACAGAACACGCTCAAGTTGTTGAATTTGGTCGTATTAAATTATGTAATTGAACGTATAATGCCTTGGAAAGCGTTTAATTGACGACGATTGATTAATTACTAATTAGGTTAATCGACTCGGACAAGTTCTTCTTGCGGTGATAACTGATGAGTGAGAGAAGAGACTGGTGTGAGAAAATTTCAAGTCTTTGACAGCAATAAAGTACCCAGCAATAAACAATTAGTGTTTTGAAATTGAAGTTCTTGAACTTTTGATATAAAAAAATCTCACAATATTTTTTCTAAAAAAAAAAAAAAAAAAAAAAAAAAAAATGTACACATTTATTATGTATTAAGAACCTTGGGAAAATTTTTCATTTTTACCTTATTTTTGGCGCGAATTGCCTAAATTTCTTACTAAGGTCATCAAGTAAGCTGCATTCAAGATCGCGTCTAAATTAATTGGCCATTTTCAAGAACTCTGCGAGATAATAATCTTCAAAAATGCAAAACTTTATCATGAGATTTTTTCCACAGGTATCAAGGAATTGAATATTTCATCATTGGATCCATTCTTCTTGGATGAATACTTGTTGCATTACGACTCTGGAGATATTTCTGGCAAATGTTTGTACAAAAATGTTTACACCAGTGGTTTAATGAACGTCAAAATCACCGATGTCAGGTACGTTGACTTATTCTGAAGATGAAGGGAAAATAATATGACATATGAGATGACAGATTGACGTGAAAACTTGAAAATTTTTCAGATCTGAAATCGACGACCCGGATTACTTCGAAATGGAAATCGATGCCTATTTCCCGAAAGTGATCAGCACTGGTAACTACAAAGCCGAAGGTATCATTGGTAATTTCCCAATCCAAGGCAAAGGTATCTTCAACGTTACCGCATGTAAGTAAACCGACCATGAAATTAGTGAAGAAAAATTCACATTGCTAAGGCTGAGGTCGTACGTCTACGTACATATAATAACCTACTATAATCTTACGACAACTTTTTACAGTCAATGTTACCGGTACAATGCATTTAATCGGACACAGCGTCAATATCGAAGGTGAAAAACACATGAAAATCACCGACTTGAGACTGAAAGAACACGAAATCGGCGACTTGAAAATCTTCGCCACTAACTTAATCAATGGAAACCCAGAACTAAGTAAGATTTACACCTTTTTTCAAGTACTTAGTACTTAATACCTATTAATTATAATAAAATGACTCTATATCTATAATGTGTACTTGTTCAATAGGTCAAATCGCATTAACCTTTGCCAACCAATTCTGGAGAATCTTCCATCAACTCATGTTACCAAACATTCAAGAAGGTTTCGAGAAAGTCGGAAGACCTTTCATCAATCAACTTTTCCTACAAATCCCATACGATCAACTTTTGCCACCAAATAGAAAATAAGCCAATACGTCATATGTAAGAGTACAAATTAGACCTTTTCTACCGTTTTTTTTCTCTCTCTTATAATTACTTAAGCTTTCAAATTTTTGTACATCTCTCTCCTTTTTTTTTTTATGAAAAAAGAATTATTGTACATTTGAAATCAAACTTCCTTTTTTTCTTTTTTTTAAAAATTCGTGTACCTATGGAATGACGGTTCATGCTGAAGTCTTTTGTATGCTTATACGAATTAACTTATCGATGTTCCAGATCAGATAATTAATTAACTCACCTTTTTATTTATAATAATTCGCGAATCTCATTTAAGTATTTATTATTATGTTTAATTTTTCGTTGAAAATACATCATTTTTATTTTAGCTGGAGCTGGTTTTATTTCAAAATATTTGTATTGCGTTGGAAATTGTGTAATTTTTTTTCAATTTAATGAGCACAGGAAAAAAATATCAGAAATTAATAAAATCATTCATACTCGTAATTTCTCCCATGACCCTTCATGGAGGGGGGGAGGGAGAAACAAGGTCATTATATTTTGCACAGCTCCCATTTTTTGTTTCAATATAATATGCATCTAAATTCAGAGCTCTATGAAATCAAATCACTAAATAAATTTAAATCAGTCATGGTTGAAGTGATTCAAATTAATTTTCTAGAACTTTTAAAAGGTCGAAGCCACAATTTGTAAAAAAAAGTCTGCACGTACATTTTTTCATCTAAAATATAACTGAAATTTTGGTCTTTAAAAAAAAAAAAAATCAAAAAATATTTCAACTGTGTAGTTTTTTGATACAAGCTCTCTAAATTCTACAATAAGTTAAGCTCCAAAATTAAAAAAAAAAAAAAAAAAACGAAATTTGTTATCGTTTGCTGAATTTTTAAGAAAAATGCTGATTCAGAAAACTTGACTTACTTTTCTTAATACAAGCCTCGTCTTTAACCTCATAAAGTCATAATAAGCTTCCAAATTTTATAAAATTGAAAAAATTATGCAACCTGTACCTAATTTTTGACAAATATGAACTCACTACCTTTTCAATTTTGTAAGTTCACATCATTCTGGTGCATAAACATAAATTTTACTATCATTTTTAGGGGGTCTAGTTTTTCAAAGAAATCATTTTCCCTGTCCTCCTCAATTTTACAGATAAATTTTTCAAATTTCCTATACATATATTTCAAACATCATTTGCTAGCTGCTCATATGAAGTCAGGATCAACAAAGGGGAAAATTAATGTAGCTCTTATGTACGCATTTTGGAAATTGGAATTTTATTGCACTCAACCGTCAAGTCATTTTTTTTCTCAATAATTCTTTCTATTGAAAAATGCAGGCTGAATATTCAAACTATTTTTATGATTTTAGGATTTAGTGATCAACTTGGTGAAGAAGAGAAGTGGTTAGGAGGAGGGTAAATGCCCTGAAAATGTTAAAAATCAGTATCACAGTAATGTTTGGACATTTTGCAGGGTGTCCAATCATTTATGGAAATGATTTTCCCTGACTTTTCCAGGTTTTCCAGACCATTTTTATTCTATGCTTACCCCACACTTTAATTAAAGAGGATTGGGAGGGGGAGGTGATTTTATTTCATAAGCTTTTCTTCGAACTGGATACATCTTTGGATATAAACAACAGCTCAACTTCGATGATTAACTTTTTAAATTAAAAATAAATTATTTTCAAATAAAACATGCATCAATTTTGGCCAATTGATAAGTTACAATATTTATATGACTTATGAAAAATTTTCTTCTATTTTTTGTATTTTTGGAGGCCTGAAAATGTGAAATTGATATAGGGCATACTGCCTCCATCGCCTAAAGGGGGATGATTTTATGAATCCCTTAAGCTGGAAAGTTTGAGAACGTGTTCTTTACGAAGGGTAAAATAGTTAGTAATTTGTCATCAATTAAATGACAGATTTATGATGACAAGTTAGGTCTTTGTATCGAGCTCGCGGCCGCGAGTCGATTATTTAAATAGGGAAAAATGCCGACAAAGATCTTAGCCTTTGGTCACGTGACCACCTCAAATAATTATATATACAAGTAGTCTGCGGCATTTTCTCCACTTAGTCTCATTAGCTGCAGCAAGATGGTTCTTCGTCATTTAGTAATAAGTTTTTATTTGTTAACACCTCGCGTGTGAAATTTATTTAATTTGATTTAGACAATCAATTGATCCGATGATCAATCGTATTGGAGTTCTTTTCGGTAGTTTGAGGTGTATCCGGACCAGTGGCGAAGCGTGAAAAAGTTGGCTTGTAAGCTAGAAAGCTACAGAAGTATTAATAATTGCAAAATTGAAAGTATCAATTATTTCATTTGAAAAAATTGACCCCTAAAAATATGATACCCATTATAGTTCGATTTATAACAATTATAAACCATTCCAAATAACATTTGCAATTTAAAAACAGTGTTGCAAAAATTTTTATTTAAAATTAGGCAGAGTCAAGCCTTCAAAGTTGAGAATCAAGACTAGGAACTAAAATCTTCAAGATTCATCTTGAAGAATGCAACGAAAATATAATTCATTCAATTTTGACAGATTAATTACGTTTTTTTTCTCTTGAAAAAGCTAGAAAAATTAATGAAATTGAAAAAAAAATGCTGGTGTTGAAAAAAAAAGTTTTACACAACCTGGGAAAAAAGTTTTACCCAAACGTTTTTGGTACAAACCCATTTGAGCAATTCAACAATGTTTAAAGATGCGAAAAAAGCGAGCTGGAAGCCGGCTTCACCAACGCAGGTACCGACAATTCTTTCCCTTCACCCTTCACTACCACTTACGACTATATGCGCATGCGTCAGAAGGACTCAACCAGCCTTGGCTGAAGCGGAACGGATAGGGCTTCAAGCAGAATAAGTTGCCTACCCCAACTACACATTTCAATAGATAAATAATTGATTCTTTCATTTTGCGATTTGAGATTTTAAATTTTCTGTACAATTTCTGTACCTACTGAAATCGAATTTTCTTTTCTCTTTTTTTTCTTTTTCTCGTGTAAGCCCGGCTTACTGGCTTACACGCACGCTTCGCCCCTGATCCGGACACCTGTAAATTATGCGAAGTGTTACGTGAAATCTCGTTTAGTTAAGGTGCCATCGTCGTCCTTGGTTTTAGTAGGACCCCTGATAGAGATGGTCAATGTGGACAGTTTTCAGGTAAATGTTAAGGCGCATTTATCATCAAGGTAATTGGCTTATTACTAATTATTGTAATAGGTAGGTATGTGGAATCGGAGAATTCCATGCCTACCTAATATTTTATCAATGGTGTTTTGCATGACTTCATCGTGTATTTTGTGTATAGGTTTCTTATTCTTCTACTCGTGAGCATTCCCTAAATAGGAGGAATGCTACGAGGAAATTAATTAAGTGCGCTCGGTACTAGTTATAAATTATGCTTAATACTTCCTTATGACGGATCATAGTAGACGTAGGCTACCGATTGGTAGAACCGAAGTCCTATGTATAAATACCTTATACCTAATAAATTCTTTTAGATTGTATTGTAGGTTGTCTTTATTTCAACGTTCAACACATAGATTTTTGCATAGTTATGTCAGGTTATTGGTTAGCTAGAGAGTCTTGAGCTATCCAGGCAAATAGGGAAATATTCACTCCTAAGGTGATATTTCTAGAACTCACTAGCATAGGAAAACAAATAATTCCTCCTCTCCTTCATCCTAGTAATTCTGGGATTAACTATGTCAAAATTTGTTTTTTTTCTCAAAATGAGAAACAAATTGGCCCGACGAGCGAAGCGTGGGCTAGAACTTTTGAAAATTTTTATTTCAAGATGCCTAAAAACGAGGTTTTTTAATACAAAGAGTTCATTTTTTTGGTTTCTTAAATGTTAGTATTGGAATGATGTTTTTTTGAAAGAAGTTACTTTTGAAAAAGAAAAAAGAACCGGCTGGAGGTAAAGCTTCTGAAAATTTGCATTTCGAGGGGCAAAGACAAGTAGTTTTTTTTGCTTTTAAAATTTTAGAATTTGAATGATATTTTTTTCGAGGAAGTTGATTTTGACAAAGAAAACAGAACAGACCCAAGCGAGAATGAAAGCTCTTGTAAATTTGTATTTCGAGATGCATACAAAACGATGTTTTTTGTGAGGAGTTCATTTTTTGGTTTTAAAACTTGATTTTTATTATCTAGAAATGTTCATTTTGCTGTCGAAGCGAGGGCAAAAGATTTTGAAAATTTGTCTTTCGAGAAGTAAAAAATAATGTTTTTCTTTCATCACAGGTCCTTATCCAAAATTTGCAATTGATCATTTTTTCAAAATTCCAGGGATTTTGCGCGAAAATTACGAAATTCCCAGACTTTTCCAGACCGACCAAATTCCCTGACTTTTCCAGGGTTTTCAGGCTTGTGGACACCCTGTTTTGGCATCGCACTATCAAAAAATACTTGAAAAACTAACCTCAAGGAATAATTTTGACATCATGGGGTACATTGGAAGAGATTTTAGAGTATCAAAATTTTATAACACTGCAGCGAAAATTCCTTTGATTCGGTAATTTTTTCAACTGAACATTGTTTTGAATTTGGCGCCAAAAATTTTTGTTTAAGACATGAAGAGTGATATTCCAAAACTCGCTTTGTCCATTTTTATCGAAGTGCGTTTTTCAGCAGTACTTGGTAGATGAAGTATTAACTCACATTCCTACATCATCAACCTACCAAAATGAGGTGTTAAACTCGCCTAAATAGCCAATTCACTAAAAATTAAAAAAAAAATAGTGTTCCAAAACGCCTCTTTGTTCATTTTTATTGAAATTTTTTCAGCAGTAACTAGTGGATGAAGTGTATACTTACACTCCTACCTCATAAATCCACCCAAATAAAGTGTTAAACTCGCCTAAAAAGCCAATTCACACGTTTAAAGGGAAACTGTTTTTTCTCTTTCCTGAAAAGTTGTGAAAATGGACAAAGCGAGTTTTGGAATATCACTCTTCAGTCATGTTTTTATCAGTCCTATTTATTTTTTTTTCAAAGACACGATTAATTCTTCAATTTTTATTTTTTATTTATTTTTTTTATGTAGATAGGTAAGTAGGTAAGTAAATTTCAAATAATATTTTGAAAAATACTTTCCTGTTCAGGGAAAGACTGAAAGCATAAAGAATGAAATTTATGACGTCACCAACTACTTGATTGTAAAGTTAATTGAACCCTTTTAATTCAAAAAAAAAAATTCGATAAAAAATTTCAATTTTTTCTACACATTTTTTTAGTATCATTTCAACCTAAAATGCAATGCAAAAACCAAAATTGCAGCCAAATCCAGAAGCTTTGCGAATTTTTCTATTTCTGATGTTTGAAACATAATGTTTTAAAATTATTTTTAAAATCTGGAAATTCATAACTTTAAAACTAGGTAGGTAAGTAAGGTATGCTCAAAAAAAGTTCGTTTCTATTTTAAAAAAAAAGTTTTTCGTAACATTTTCTAAAACAATTGCACGGAATCAATTCAAAAATGCCCAAAAAAATTCGAGCACATACATCTCCTTCCTCAGCTCATGTTCTAAATCAAAATACTTCTTTCAATATTCAGAAATGGAGAATTCTTGAATCACCTGATCAAATTTTTGTAGTTTTCAACAATTTTAGAGCACCTCAAGTACCTACCTAAGTAAAATGTTCGAAATAGAAGAAAATAGGTACATATTTTTGCGATTTTACTACATTTATTCCTTCCTCCTCTCGGTTCGTTTCAAGATTCGCGATGATATTTATGTAGACTAAAGTTGCTCAAAATAATGCTTTTCATTCATTCATTCAAAAATTTTTCAAAATACTTTTCATTCAAAAAATTATTACAATTTTGATTTCAAAACTTACACGAATACTTAAATTTTGTTAAAAAATATAATTATAGTGTCTGGTTTTACTCGTATTTACGAGCTTGAATCGAATATAATCTCAATTTGGATTAAATCAACTACAAAACGTTCGTACACTACGATGATTCACTCGAACTTGGTGCCCTACCCTTTTCTACATTTCTGTTTGAACAGATGTAATATTTTTTTTAGAAAAGATACAATTACAATCCTACACATAATAACTAACAGTGAGTTCACGTAGTTTCAAAATTTTAACGTTAAATATGATAACCATCTTGAACGTTGGTTTTATAATTTGGTATTTAAACATTCCAGTGCATGCTGACGATAGAGGTAAGTCACAAATTAATCCCCCATTAAATTAAGGAAAAAAATTCTCGGGCATCGTTTTCTCAAAATTTTACAGCCTTGATTTTCAACTTGAAAACACACTCACTCGTTGACATTCCGACAAAAAATTCACCTAACGTGACATGTACTGGTACTTGGGCGACAGCCTGTCCAGCAAGAAACAATGAAAGTGAAGATTCCACCATCAAGAATATTTTTTCCAAAGAAGCATTATTTCTACGAAACATTTATAACGAAAAAAATTCGTATGCAGAAATTGAAAAAGATAGGTGCAATGAACCTTATAAACTTTCAATTATTTTTTCTGAGGGAAAAATAGAATTTGGTTATCAGGTAGTTAACATTTACCAACTTTGTCATTAAGGTACCTATCAAAATACATCCAAATGATAGAAAAATTATTCTCATTTTACAGATCTTTATTCAAAACTCTGAAACTTCCAAATTCACTGCCAACTTTCGCGAAGAACATTTTTCGAAGCCTGATTATTCGTCGAATCATCATGAAAAAAATGAACTGATTCGTTACTACGAGGATTTTAACTTTTCCGAAAATGGAAGCTCCATGATGCACTTGAATGAAATCAAAACAATGGCGAGTACAACGAAATACTAAAAACTGTGATTTATGAGTATAATATTCAATGAGATGGCCTACTTATACGTCTTACTGTGACGATGACTTGAATTTTTAGAAATCTATATGGATACCTTTATTCAAAGTATGGTTAAAATCAGACCAAGTAAAGAAAATTACGTATCAAATTTTCGAAAATAACACGAACCCGACGTTGCCATGTCAGAATTATAATTTAGGAAAGGAAATACTCGCTAACACTAATGTAGATTTGTTCTACACAGAAGTAAGTAGAAACAAAACTCAAATTACAGATTTTCTCTTTCTGAATACCAACTTTATGGAGCCTCTTACCATCAGTAGTTCTCATTAGAATCTGTAAAATATCGTCACACTCTTCTTCCTCTTCGTGAAATTCAATTTCGATACTTTAATTCGATGAAAATTGCGGACTGAAATAATCATAAATTCATAATTCTTAAGATATTCGATCAGACCTTTTTTTTTCGAGTCAGCCCCTCAAAAAAATTAATTATATTAAAAATTCTTAAATATTGTCTACACTACTCGTAGAACAATCAAAAAGAATTTTTCCAAGACATGACACTACCTCCAATCGGATCTGAAGGAGCATGCTCATCAGAACACAAGTGTTTAATGAAATGGCTACTACTCCCTTCAGATCAATTTCAATTTGGCTCTTCATCGACACAGCTACAATGCTCTAACATACCAACCATTCCGATATGGAGCAGCACAATAGAAAATATATTACGAAATGTTGATGAATATTTATACACATTGTCTCGGGTAAGTAAAAATTCTCATACTCATTATTACTTTTGTGTTTCAATTTATTAATCATACAATCGTCTTTCACTTGAGCTCAGATATCAAATAAACCATTAAAAATAATCGCCGGAGTAAATCAGTACCTTCAATTGCCAAATAAACAGCTCGGGATAAATAATTACGTAATTCTCGTCAAAGAAAAAAATATATTAGCAGTGCCCAAAATAATTTACAAAATCGTCCAGCTGAAATCAACTAAATGCGAAGACTTTAAATGTTGGTACAGTGTTTTAATAGTGATCCACAACGGTCCATATTTCAGTGACCAAGATCGAATCTGCGAAGATATGAGTGAAAGTTTAGGATGGGATGATATCAGATACGAAAAATGGTCAAACGAAGCCTCCAAGTCGAAATTCATTTACGTTTGTCCAATTACAGAGAAAACGCTCGAAAAGGTAGGCTTAGTGTGGGAAAAAAATTCACGATTCGAAGAATTATCGTTGTTGCATTTTCCACATTTCAATGAAGCTAATCAACCACTTGAGAGTAATGTGAAAGAAAAAGTTTTCAAAGAATTGAAACGATTGTCCAAGTTGAATGAATGGTCAAAAAGTATTGAAAATAATAAATTGATAGAACGACCGCAGATTGACGACGATGATTTCAAAATACTGGAAGGGAAGAATGATAAGAAATTTATTATAATAACGCATAGACGTGATCAACCTCTAAGTGGAGTGTGATTCGTGAATTATTGGAGCACAGATGATAAAGTCAATATTTTTTCAACTTCAAAAATTCTATAGTTAATAATTTCTAGTTAAATAAATTATATTTTGTACGTACTTATGAATAAAAGTAACTTCACACTTCGAGTTCGAGAGAATAAATTTTTGAACCCTAACAAATGAAAGAGATAAAAATATGAATTTTAAAATTCCGAACAGCAAATACCAACTTGTACAGTCAATCTTCAAAAAAATCAGTCAAAACCGAGGAATTCGACTGCAAGTTGAAAAATAACTTGAATTCCGCGACCGAAATACTTTCTATTCTTCGAAGACAAAAAATTATAGGCATCATAAAACACGAATAATTCCGAAAATAACCAAAGGTGTTTGAATTTCTATTGTTTACCTTGAAAAAGAAGCCGACGAATCTCCAAAAATTTATAAAGTCGTAAAATCGATGACTACAGGGACGAAAGCTGAAACAAATAATGAGCAATGAACTTTTCATTTATCGAGTTTTGAAAACAGTATGATTCTGTTACCGAACTAAAAAAAAAAAAAAACACGGTAGAATGTAATCAAGAATGTAAAATTTTATTGCACGATACACGTTAAGCTCTTAATTATAATGTCTGTTATTCTCACGAACTACAAACAAATTGACAAATTTATTTCTCGACCGTGTTTCTGCATCTACATGTTCATAGGATAAATGGGTAACGATTAAGACTCCTCGATGTGAAGGATTGAACGTTCGACGTTCGACCAAATTTCAAAATCTTGACCTTTCAAATTGAATTGGAATATTAATAACTGGATGATTATACCTTTTTTTTGGTCCATGTTCTGTTTTTTACTGAGATATCTGAGCAAATTTGTATCACAATTTGATTTTTTTAGCGTCCAGATGATTACTATCTTTCTTCCTCTTCTTGACTTTATCTTTATTCGTAACCGTATCTTGTAACTTTTCGAAGAATTTAGTCGAAGATTTGGTACTCTGTTTCGCATCTGTATCTTCTTTGAACTAGAATAAAAGCAGAATTTAGTTTCTCAAACGTTCAAAATCAAATTAAATACACCAAACTTTACACTTACATGAGATAAAGTTTTATTTTTAGCCATTTTCTCGAGATCTTTTTTGAGTTTCTCTCTCTGAGCCATTCCTGGTTTCAATTTACTGAGTAATTTCTGTTTGTTTTCGATATTTTTATACTTTTCTCTTTGTTTTACTTTTTTACGTCTACGAGCTCGTTTCTTATCGGTACTAGATCGTTCTTCTTTACCAACCAAATCGCCACTCTTTTTATCTGCAAAATATACGAAAAATTAACCAAAATTCATCGAGAACAAGAACAGAAGTTAGTTTCGATTTGTACGAACCCAGAACTTCTTCAGGAGCTGCCAAAGCAGCGTTTGAAACAGTGACTGGGATGGCTTCTTCCATAGATAATGCTGGTAAATTGGTAATGATTTGAATTTCTTGAGCAGCCTAAAATGAAAGAGAAATACGATGACGAAGAATTCAATATAATATGTAAAATTTTCAACGAAATAAATATCAAATACGAGAGCAAGAGCATTTACCGGTCTCGGAGTATAGTGATAGTTAGATAAAGCATCTAATTTTAGAAACAACGAATTCATCAAGGCTTTTAAATGCTTATGTTCTTTAGGTTCTTCTTCTACTTTACTTTTATCTCCATCTACAGCTTCTTTTTGTTTAAGGTATTCCTGAAAATTATTCGTTTTAATGACCGCAAATAAATACGATACGAAGAATAAATAGAAGGGTGATACTAACTTGCTCATAAACTTGAGCCAAACTCAGTTTGCTTTTTTCTTGATTCAATACTATTTTTTTCCTGAACTCTAAAGGTGCATCGACCGGTTTGATTTTTCTTTCGACATCGTCCCATGCTTTATCTTTAACCCTTTGAATAATAATATCTTCTAGTTTTAAAGCTACTTCTTCGGTTATAATAGGAGCTAAAACAAAAACGAGATTTATTTTTAGAACGGTTTCGTACGATATCTCACTTCACAAAAGATACGGTTCACTCGTACCTGGCCTAACGGTGAAATCGAATTCTAAATTTTGTTCCAGAAGTGAATTCTGAGGTCTTTTTTTAGCGTTGACTTCTCCAATCATGTGCCATGGTTTTTCAGATAAAGCTTCGTTTTCAAGTTGATCGACTCGTTGACGTAATCGTTCTTGACGCATTTCGAATGTAGATTTAAATTCAGAGTTTTCGTCTTCTTCGCCATGATCGCTTTCTTCAACGTCGTCGTCGTCCAAATCGAATCTAAATATCGATAAATCAGTAATTTGGATCGGAATTGAAACTAAAAAGAAGAAATATTCGCTCACTTGACGCGTTTTTTCCCAACACCTTGCTGTTGTTTTTCTTCGATTACTTTAGGGTCTTCGAAAAAGTCATTGTACATTGGCCCAAATTTTTTCTCATTCTCTTCGCTCTAGAAATTATTAAATTTTAGAATTATATCATCAGTAAATTATAAATAAAATTATTTTATAGATTTATACCTTTTCTATATCTTTGTTTTCATCATCGGACGGAATATCTTGAAAATAATCAATGGACTCGTCAGATTCGGCATCATCTTCATCATCATCATCATCACCATTCTCAAGTCCATCATCTTCAATTTCTTCTTCTTCTAAATCTTCTTCGTCGATACTCGTTGGATCACCATCTTCCTCGATATCTACGTCATCTTCATCATCAGAAGAGTCATTATCACTACCGTTTTCTTCGTCTTGGATTTCATCTTGAGAATCTTCATCGTTGTCTGGAAGAGCCACGATTAGATTAAAATGATGGACATTTTCAACGAAAATGATCGCAAAAGAGCTATATTACCTGAAGGAACTACGTTATTATTTGAAACATATTCCGTAAATCGACTACTGAGCTTATCAGCGATGAACTGATTCTGTAATTCGATTTGTTGCCATATTTGCTCCGTGTCAAAATCTTTTATCACTAAGTTTGGTAAAGTGGGTTTATCTTTCTCAACTACGTCTTCTGTTTGCTTAGTGAGATCATATAACTGCTTCAGTAGAGGTTTTATTTTACATTCTAGTTCGGTTTGTACACTGAAAAAGGTTAAAGTTTAATACACTGGATAATACTATATATTATAACAATATTGTACAATAATCACCTCAGAAATGCAGTAGGGTCTTTGGTGTACTTGGCGAACTTATTAACAAGTTCAGAATTACTTTTAATCTTCATTTTTCAATTTTTCAACACATTTTTAGAACAGAAAACACGCATTTCAAATTCAAAAATTCGTCGAAATTGATAACAAAACGCACTTTGTTTTTTTTTTCGTCGCACACGTGCTTTCTAGGTGAGCATCGCGATAAGCACAATGCCACAACATGTTTTGACAATGTTTTTGATTTTTTTTTTTTTAATTTAAAAAATAAAATATGATTTTAAATTTTAATGAAGATGGATGATGGAAGATGGAGCAATAAAGATCAGAAGATGAGAATGAGATTGAGAATTTGAGATTCACAGAGATAATTAGAGTTCACGCTCAGGTGGCATGCTGGCAGCTCAGGCAGCTACTGCTGAGCTGCCAGCTGCCGTCTGCCAACTGCCAAGTGCCAACGAGTGCCAAGTGTCAATTATTATTGACAATTAGAATTATTCAACTTCAGCTTCAGCCCTTTCTTCAGCCACATCTTTGAACTGTTTATTACTCGGTTTTGAAATAAAATATGTACATACTAGGTAGAATAAATCAACTTCAGTCTTCAGATGATCATGTTGACTTTGCCCATGTTGCCAATTTTGAAATTTGAAATTTGAATATTGAAATATGAAAAAGCCAATGGTGAAACGTTCAATGCTCTTACAAAGATCAAATTTTCAACTCTCAAAGTCTCAAGCTCTTTGAGTCACACTTCGGAAAAATTGCCTATTCCTAAGACGTAAGAATAAATATGTACTTTGAAATCCATTCAAAACAGCATTCTTGAAAGAATAAAAATAAACTCTCTTCATGTAAGTAATTCAAATTATTGATTAGGATTTTTATTTTATTATAAATTCGGTCTCAAAAAGACATTAAATTGTGTAAAAATAAAAAATTATGCAACGCGTACAACATGATTGATTTCTCCAATAGTTCAAGAGCATCTTATACATTACAATTAGGTACTCAATAATAAAGCAATGGGTTTTCGTAACTCCTTCGATCACTGTGACAAATATTGAAATACTTCGTGCATACATTAGAATAAAAAATAATGAAAAATATCATCACAATTATCCCTACTATTATAAACATCCCAACGAAGTTTAAATTACTGTGGTGAGATGTATTTTCCGGAACTGGCTGCTCTTGAACTTGATGATTATTTGACGCTTTTATCGAAATGATTTCCGAATTTGACGTATGATTATTGCATGCATTGTTGATACAAGGAGGTTTCAACTGCCGAAATAAAAATTCATAATTATACATAAAAGCAGTGAACAATGTGATTGCTTATCTTATCTAACTGTTTATTAATTAAAATTGGATTTTAATTTCAAAAAACAAAACGACTAGGTAGGTACAATGATATAATATGTAAGTAGGTATAGAAAAATTGACTTACTTTCAAACTAGAACCAGTAGTCAGGATACTAAAAATTATGAAGGAACATATCTTGTAATACATATTTAATCACCGGTTTACTTAATTAAACCTAGGACTAACTCAATATAGTTTAGTCAACTGTCAAGATCACAAATTTTTAGCCTTAAACATGGCTATGGAAACTTACAATATAAGTAGGTAGGTACATAATCGCGCAAAATTAATAAAAAAATTATCGAATGCTGGTATTGCTGGTTGAATGCTGGATATGTATACAATAATGAAATGGGATAATGAATTATGACCATTTCACGATGAATTATCTTATGTTTTATAAAATAATGGAAGTTATCTTCATAGGCTGATAATTTTATCATCGAACAGGAGGAAAGGGAAACCCGAATGCAAAATAATATTGTACAAATACGTAGAAACACCATATGGGATTTTTAGAATGTCGCATGTTTTATTCATGGTTTTTTCTACAGATAAGTAGCTAATTGCAAAGATAAATTTTTAGTACAATTGAAATTTACTTAAAAATTGTTCATTTTTAATGGTAAGTCTAAATTATACGTTGATTATGTGAAAAGTGTTTCAAATGTGACCAGCTCAAAGTGTCGCGTGTTTTTTTTTTAGATAAATATTTGTACTTTTAGGTAGGTACCTGGTAAGCCATAGATCACACAATACTGACTTTCAAAATCATATCGATAAAAATTAGAGAGAATCTTGCATCCTTTAAACACATTATTTTCAAAAAATAAATCAAATTTGCTATTAAAACTTCAGTGGCCACTTGAAAAAAGGAAGAATCGCAACTATTTTCGACGAATGCTGTAATGTTGAATTCCTATCTTCTGCCAGAGTTTGAAAACCACACCCGCATTTATAATTGGCTTATTTGCCCACAAAAGTTCGGAATATTCCCAGTTTTACACGTAAATTTTAAAAAGGTGCTGCTTTTCTGATAAACCCACCAACAAGATTATGCTTTTTTATGCCAAAATTGCTAGAAAGTACTGAGAAGTTTCAGGAACGCTCTGCTTAATTTACCTAAATTGAAACATAAAGACCCACTTTTCCGATGAAAAAAAATCTAAATTCCACCACACATAATGAAATTACGATACGCACAAAAAAACAATAGTATTGTGCATTTTTATTTTTTATTTAAAAAAAACTTCATACTCATTATGTATAAGTATAAAAATGTATTTTGTTGGCTCTTTAATTCGCTAAATTAAATTTGCTCACATTTATTAGTGTCGTTGATCGCTTTCTTCAACTTTTGCAGTCAGTATTTCATCTAGAGCATTTTTCATGTCGAATACCTGCAGCCTCATATCCTTCTGGAAAAATACAAATACAAGAAAGAATGAAAAATTACCGAAGGAGTAAAATGAGCAATTGATTCAACAAGTTGAAAAAAATAATAAAATAAAACCATAAAATTCTTTTTAAGGAACTTACATTCTGTTGATCCAACCATCGCAACTGATTAAACATTACTTCATCCTCTTGCAGTATCTGACGAATTTGCTGAATCTGTTAATAATAATAAAGCTATTAGTAAGGGTACCGAAACTAAAACTTTCACAACAATGGAAATTCGGAAAAGGGCAAGTATTTAAATGCAGTTTTTAAAAGGAGT
Source organism: Planococcus citri (assembly GCF_950023065.1). Lineage (NCBI taxonomy): Eukaryota > Metazoa > Arthropoda > Insecta > Hemiptera > Pseudococcidae > Planococcus > Planococcus citri. The sequence continues at coordinate 71,592,175 of NC_088679.1, read as the reverse complement.
TTTCGTTTAATATGCAACAACAATTTTTGATTTAAAGCTGGGATGCGAACCGGAATTAACCCGAAAATTTTTGAGGAAATAATTTTTATCCAATAACCTTTAACCGAAATCAAAAAAATTGAAACCAAAACCCGAATTTGAAATTTCCATTTCCCTAACCGTTAACCTGTAACCTTTAAAAAATTTCGGTTAGTTATGGTATGGTTAATACACAATTCAATATTTTCTTTTTTTTCAGAATTTTTAAAAATAAAATCAACATTTTTCAGTATTTTGTGTGCTAAACTTGAAAAAATAGAAGCATTTTTCATTTTTATTTCATCCATATTCTGAACCTTGCCCGGATTTGAAGACTCTTTAAAGGCAATGACTGGTTATTTATTTTTGAAAAAAATGGGCAATATTTTTTGAAATTTAACAGAGATGGGTTTAGAATTGTTCATTTGCAGGTTCGTTATATTGTTACACAGTTGAATAAATAACACCAAACAGTGTACATACATACAGTATACGTAATTCAATTTGAACCTATAACTGTTGACCGAATTTTTTTTTCGGTTCGTATCCCCGATTTAGAGGTTAGCTTTTTTTGGGTGTAAATGCTTTAAAATGCTTATTTTGGGCCAAAAAGGCGGAAATTTTGCTTTCTAGAGGCTTTTTATCGTCGTTAGCGCTTTTTTGGGTAAAAAATTGGTAAAATTGAAGCAAATAGTTCCAAAAATACAATAGTTTTATCAATTTTTTGCACATTTTCGAGAAAAAATAATAATTTTTTTAAAAAAAGATCAGTTCAAGAACACAAAGAAGGAAAAACTAAAAAATAACAGATTCAGTTTTCATTTTTCAATTTTTAATTAAATTTTTTTTCCAAGTTGTACATATATTTGAGGGAGGTATCTTGCTGAGTTTGAAAAAACCTGCATTTAGATACGTAACATGGTAGGATTTGATAGCGCTTAAAAATCCTAGCCCTAGTGATTACTTGAGGAGGTCCATATAAATTGAGCTGAGCTCTTCAAATAAAATACGCAATTAGAGTAATTACAAATACAGTAGGTACCTATCACTTACTTGTACTTTCCTTTGCGCCCGTAACCGACGAATTCTGTTTTGTAATTCGGCTATAGATGGTCTTCGAGGCCGTTGATTCGCGTGATGATTCATATCGAAAATCGTTGACTCACCTTTGAGCAATACGTCTTTTTAAACGTGTAATAAACGTTATTGGAGAAAATCTAGACTCCCACGGTAAGGTGTACTGCCTATGACCAATAATTATCTAAAAAAAGTTCTGTAACGAAAAAATTGAAACAGATTGTTACATGATTAAATAATGGGTAGGTACCTAGAATAATTGAATAAACGAGCGAAGCGAGTAGCAATTTTCTTTAAGCACCAAGCATCTATATATAAAGATGCCAGCATGAAAGTATTGATCGTTGTTTATCGTGAAGCTCTTACATACAATAAAAATTTGGCTCTTACTCATAGACTCAGGGCATTATCTATTTTGATGAAACTCAATGCTCAACTACCATTTTTCTTCAACTTTCCCTCGGAATTTCGAAAAAAAGCTTCGAGGGGGTAATAATTACTTAATATACTAAAGTAACTTATCGTAAACAGTATGTAGTTTAGTTTTCATAAGATATCGTTTGAATAAATCATTTGTTTTCGTTTCGTATCCATAATCCTATCGATAAAAAATTAAATTTCTAGAAAAATTACCTCGTGCAAATAAAACATTACGTTTCTTCAACAGAATTATCAAATTAGCAATAAGAAAACCACGAAGGTCGCCGAAAACAGTTTACTTCATTGCACTTCACTCAACTTAGCGAAACCAACTATGCAATTGCAACCCTACCAGAGATACTGAACTACCTAAGTATAAAGTACCTATATGAAAAATGAAACACAAATGAAGCTAACGCTAACCAGAGAAGAGTCTGGTTCTTCTGGAGTCTGGAGTCTCCACAAGACACATATCAACGGAAATGAAAGAAAAAAAAACATTCCCCAAACGGACAACAGTTTTGACTTTGAAATTTGAATAAGAAAACAAAACAAAAGGAAGGTACCTATTTACTTTCCTTTAGACGTGAGTCCCCCCCCCCCCCACTACATAGTCAACAACAACATCATATTCACTCACACTATTCACTATTGTAAATCGACATTCGACATGCATTCCAAGAAATCCTTCGTAGTTCTTTAGTTCAAGTGTATTGTTTACTGTTCAGGGTAGGTAGGGATAAGAGGATAATGGTCTACAGTTCTACTTCTACACAGTACACTACACACACACACACGAACGAAAAATGTGAAGAAACTGCGATTATTCACTTTTTCTTGGAGGAGTCCATCCTGACCGGAATCGGAGCATCTTATCGATGACGTCAGAACTGGGGACAAAGAATATTATATTCTCTAAAAAACTGAAAATATGCTAAAAAAATTCCCTGAAAAATCGAAATTTATGCAAAAATATTCCCAACATCTCCTACACAATATGGGTAACGATGCCTTTTTCGATTTTTGGTGAATTTTTAAAAATCTTTAGGACAAAAATGAGGGAAAAAATCAAAATCTTACCAAATTGACCTAGAAATCTAAAATTTGGAATATACTCGTACCCCATTCCCGACCTGCCAAATCGATTGGAAACTGTTTCAGAACCGCTTACTAAGTAGTTCTGGAGCCTCCAGCTGATTTTTGAAACTTGAAATTCCCACAAAATTTCATCAAATGGAGATGGAAAACGGAAACTTACTCTACACTACAATTATTTTAGCACTCTCTGAAGACGACTTCAGGTGGGTTCATGTCATTTTGGAGCCTCCAGCGTCTTTTTGAAAATTCCTGGAGTCTCCAGCAAATTTTTGAAATTTGAAATTTCAACAAGATGTCATCAAAATGGAGGTGGAAAACTGAAATTCACTCTGCACAGTACGTGCTACAGTTAAGTCGGACAGATTTTGTGGCATTTTTAAAAAAAAACTGAAGTTTCCAAAAAGGCGCAAGGAGGCTCCAAAATGGATTGAAACTGCGTGCAATCCACTTTTAGGAATAATTCCAAAAATAGCATGTCAACTGAATCTCATCCTCCTACCTCAAAATGGAGGCGAAAGGGTGAATTTTTTAAATTATCAAATAAGTATGAAATCGATAAATTTATTCGGTTTTCCAACTCCATTTGATGAAATTTTGTTGAAATTTCAAGTTTCAAAAATCTGCTGGAGACTCCAAAACGACTTGAAATGTACCTGCAGTCGACTTTTTAGCATATTGAAACTACTTTGCAGAATGAATTTCGTCTTTCCATCTCAATTTGATGAAATTTTGTGGGAATTTCAAGTTTCAAAAATCTGCTAGAGGCTCCAGTAATTTTCAAAAAGTTGCTGCAGGCTCCAAAACGACTTGAACCCAGCGAAAATCGTCTTCAGAGGGTGTTAAAATTGAAGTGTAGAGTTAATTTTAGCTTTCTATCTTCATTTTATGAAATTTTGAAGAAATTTCAAATTTCAAAAATCTGCTGGAGACTCCAGGAATTTTCAAAAAATCGTTGGAAACTACAAAACGACTTGAAATGCACCTGCAGTCGACTTTTTAGCATATTGAAACTACTTTGCAGAATGAATTTCGTCTTTCCATCTCCATTTTGATGAAATTTTGTGGGATTCGGAGTTTCAAACATCTGCTGGAGGCTCCAGAACTACTCTAAACGGTCTGAAACAGTTTCCAATCGATTTGTCAGGTCGGAAATGGGGTATATTCCAAATTTTAGATTTCTAGGTCAATTTGGTAAGATTTTGATTTTTCCCTCATTTTTGGCCTAAATTTGATTTTCAAAAACTCACCAAAAATCGAAAAAGGCACGTAGGCACTTGAAATTTTGACAGATGATAAATTTTTGCCTGCTCTTTCGATCTGCCTTTGTGAGGCTTAAAAAATTTCGTTTAAGTCTTACTTAGGTATGTATGCTAGAACGCAAAATCTGCGATTTCGGCTGACCTGCTGTCAATCAAAATGGCCGCAATTTTATAAGTAGGGCAATGTTTTTTTTGAGAATAAGGGCTAGAAATGTTCCTTAGGACTCCCCCTTTAAGAAAAAAGTTGTCCCGGAGGATCGGCAGGGGGTGCAATTGATCCTTATGCGGGCCCCCGACTATACCTAATGTGACCATGCTCAATGTGTTGCGTGTGTGTGTTTTTTTTAGATAAATACAACCTGGTAAGCCATAGATCACACATACTGTCTTTCAAAATCATATCAATCGAAATTAGAGAGAACTTTGCATTTTTTGAACACCTTATTTTCGAAAAATGAAGTAAATTTGCAGGTAAAACTTTGGCGACCACTTGAAACAATGAAGAATCGCAACAATTTTCGAATGAATGCTGTAAAGTTGAACTTATACCCTTACAAATTATCAAACTTACCAAAATCCCTTATTCCTACTCTACCTACATTGGCTCTTATTTTTTCCAGTTGAACTTCAAAGTGGCTGCTTTTGGGTAGGAGGGTAGGTGGCTAAAGTGGCCAGATTTGGGCACTTTACTTCATACTCTATAAATTGTTGATCGATACCTACTATAATGAATTAAGTATCGTTTAAAATAGTCATCGCCATCGTCCGAAGGTTTCCTCTAAGAAAAGACCAATAATTTAATTTCGGAGGATACCTCAAGCATGAGACCATTAGGTATTTGGGTTTCGAGGTCACAAGATCCTATGCTGGAAAGGTATATAGGTACTTAGACTTACACTTTACAGGTTTTCTTCTTTTCTTTCGTACTAAATTCTGAAAAATTTTTCAATCATAAATTCAATGGATCTCGTCATCGTTCTTTACTAAAAATAATTCAAGTTGAAGCTGTTGAATGGGCCATGGGGCAACTTCAATCTTGTGAAGATGGCTTTGGATGTACTTTGGTCATTTTTCATGTAATTAAAAAAGGAGAAAAATCTAAAAAAAATTCAAATAAAAAAGATTTTAATGTTATTTAAATTTAAATTAAATTAATAATTGAAAGATCAAAAATGAGAAGTTTGATTTGCCAAAAGTAGCGAGATCAAAACGTGGAATGTGAAAAATCATTTTTAATTTTCATATTCAGTGACCCTAATGGCAATAAAAAATAAAAATTGAAAATGATCCGAAAATTGATCCGAAAATGATCCGATTTTTCGGATCACGGATCACGAATCATTGATCCGTGATTCGGATCACATTAAAGTTTGTGATTCGTGATCCGTGATCCGAATCATTTTTTCATGTGTGATCCGTGATCCGTGATCCGTGCCTGACCCTGCCAATCCTGAATCGCGTAGACCACGTGTTTCTCCGGGAGTGAAGGCTCTGATTGGTCAGTTGCCTGGCTGGAGGTGAAAACTCTGATTGGTCGAATTTCTCCGGAGGTGAAGAATTTTTGCTTCACGAGTTTCCGATCCTGTTTATATTTATATCTATGGGTGTGATGAACGAAATTCTACATAAATGAGTAATTATTCGCGATAGTGTTTTAAAGAATTCATTAAGTGAAGTCTATTTTATTTTCTACCTACTGTTCTTTTATTTGATGCAGTAGGCCTAGATATAATTTGTTACATGCTACACAATAAATTCAAGTGGTCACGATTTCCAGACATTTGAGTAAGTAAGTATTTGGTGATCTATTTTTGACTTTCTTGATTCCAACGTATTATGATTTATGAATTCGTGTTTAATTTTAAAATTGTAGAAACGTCGTGAGCTGTGAACAGACGATTTGTTGCTATTGCTATTCCTACGTCGAATTTCTTCCAGAGTACCTACCTACCTACTACCATGAACCGTAACAGGAAAGTCAATTTCAAGGAATTGAACGAAAGTGACTTCGTAACATTCCTCGATAAATATTTCGTCGATTTTGAGGACAATCTGCGATGTAACAATTTTGGTAATATGAACACACTGCTGATTAAAAATATCATCGAAAAATTTGGCAAGATATTCCAACTGTGGGATGAGAACAGATTCCTTCAAGCTTCAATCGACAAGAACTTCTTCGAAAATATTCACAAATTGATGCAGTATGCTTTCAACGTTAATGATCATCGTCGCAATGAACCAACTAATTATTCTGATGATTTTACGTTGGAATGTAATCATTGCGGAGATGCCTTCCCTTTGCGTAATAAAGATTGTCAGTATTCCTTCGAGTTGCACGAAATATCCAAGGAACATACAGAATTCCTTAGGAATTTGAATAATACAGATTCCGATACATCATCTTCATCGTGCCATGATTCAGACAACGAGATACAAACTGATCCTACGGTATCCGTTGGTGGATCTGATTCGAAGGATGATTGCTCTTCAGACGATCAAGTTGAACACAGATTGCAACCGATTCGATGGCCTTTGACGCGAATTAACGATGGGACTATTAAGCACATCGACGAAGGACTACGACTATCTTCTAAATTGGCGGAAGTTAGCATCGTGAAAGAAATACCCGAAGCTAAGCGTATGCGTATTACTCCTACTGAAAAATCCGCTGCAGGAAGCAAATTTAGGGGTACACCAGTCAGAGACCAGATATCAATTTCAACTTCAAATAACGACGATGGCCTTTCGATTTCTGAATTTGATACGAGTTGTATTATTTTCAAAAACAACCGGCTCCGATGTAAAATTTGCTCCGTTTCACTCTCTCATGAAACATGTGCGATTGATCATATGAAAGGGAAACCTCATTCGTATAGAACTAAACTTTACGAATCGTATGGCAGTTTCTTGAAGGAGACTGATGACAATAAAATGCAGTGTATCGTGTGTGAATGCCAGTATGCCATCATCCATAAATTTTTCAAACACTGTCAAACGAAAGCTCACGAAGATAGAGTTAGTCAACTGAAAATGCAACCGTCTGAACTTTACATCGCGAGAGCAGTTGCAGAATTCATGCAGTGTCCTGCGAGTGGATGTTTTACTTTTGTGTCTGATTGGAAACAGCTGTTCGAACATGTGCAGTCATTTCATAAGAAATGATCCAGGTAAAAAGTAAATCATAATTAGGTATATGAAATCTACCTAATGGCTAATGCCTACTTAATGGGCAGCTCTCATTTTATCATTTTCGTATTTCACCCGTTTTAAATTTTTTTATTAATTGATTATTTTCTCGTTATTTTATACTTATATATTCTTACCTACTTATTTGTAATCAATTGACCTCGCCTGAGAAAAGAACGATTTTACAACAAAAAATAATACTCGTAATTTAGTATTCTCGGGTATTCTTCGTTCTTTCATTGTTTGTCCATAAAAAACGATGATTTTTGAAACAAGTTCTAGATCGTTTTACTGAAAAAATTTAGGTAGACTATACCGTTATTTTATTCATTTAAACTAGAACCGTTTTGTATGTCTATTATTGTGTGAATTCGTTTTATATTAAAATTTATTTCTGAATTTTACGCTCCTATTATTTTGTTTTTATATTCCTACCTACTTATTTTTTTCAACCAAATTCTCATGATTGGTTTGTCTTTCTCATACACTGATCCTGAGTGGACTTCTTCCACAATTTTTGCCAGATGTCTATTTAGGATTAATCGTGTATTTGAAGGTACATATTTAATTTAATATTTTCTCCCTCCATGTCGTTTCTAATCTTCGACTTCATGTTGATGCAAATTGCCTCGAAATAGGGTTAGAGAGAAACCTTACATACTTTGAAGCCGACAGGTGGAAAAAGTTTTCGTTGAATGTTCACAGAATCAGATTATCTAACAAGGGTCGTGTAAATTCAAAATGAGTGAATAGATATTTTGAACTATATGCTCAATTCAAAAATTAAGATATGTGCATTACCTACCTATCTATGGACTACCAGTCATCTACAAACAGTATGAAACCCAATAATAAGCACATCTGCATTATAAAGTTTTGTATGCATTGTTGATATTTTATTCTCATGCGTTAGAGTGAGTGACAGGCCTATAATTGTGCTTGGGAGAGTAAAATTATCCTAGGTATCATAATACAAGTCTCAGTATGCATTTTTTATACAGGGTGTTAAATAAAGCGTGGGCAATAATTTCACAATAGATGCAACTCGAGTAGACGAACAAAAAACGTTATTATGATAAGTTGCCTATCTTGTAAAATGAAGGCGCGACGTGCTCCGCAAAACTGGAAATTTACCAATTTTGAAAAATTCATCAAAAATAAGAAAACGTTTGAATCATTGAAGTGATGCCCCTAACCCATAGTACTCGAGTGGACAAACAAAAAAAGTTATTGTGATCAATTGCCTATGTTCAAAATTGAAGGGGCAAACCTTTCAAAATTTCCAAATTTCGAGTGCCCCAAATTTGAATTTTGAAATTGTGCTTGCCCCTTCAATTTTGAACATAGGCAATTGGCCACAATAACTTTTTTTGTTTGTCCACTCGAGTACTATGGGTTAGGGGCATCATTTCAATGATTCAAACGTTTTCTTATTTTTGATGAATTTTTCAAAATTGGTAAATTTCCAGTTTTGCGGAGCACGTAGCGCCTTCATTTTACAAGATAGGCAACTTATCATAATAACGTTTTTTGTTCTTCCACTCGAGTTGCATCTATTGTGAAATTATTGCCCACGCTTTATTTAACACCCTGTATAATGTAAGTATTTCATTTTTTCCTAACCTGCTACACTACAAAGCCCTGGCCTTTACCTAAAATTGTCAAAAGTTTCAATTTCTGCCAAACATATCAAAATTTCCTCAAAAAATTGTCAAAAAGTAATAATTTTACCAAAAAAAATAGCCAAAAAAGCATTGCTTTTTGCTAAAATTGTCACAGTTTCAGGTCATTTTTTGGGCCCGGACATTTTTCCACTGAACCACTCATAAAAATATGTTGTAATAAATGCCCTAAATACGAATCCGTGGTTAGTTAACCCAAAATAACCATTTTTTGGGCTCCAGGGGTTCCCAAAAAGTTATGATTATGAATAAAAAAAGAATTTTAGGAACCACTGAGTGCTATTTTCAAAAACTTTTTTAGCGTAAAATATCTGTTTGAACCTTTGAACCCGATATAAACGTTATGCGAGGTGATTTTCTCATTTTCGACCCTTGGGAGCAAAAATGAGGGGGGGGGTTGATTTTTTGAAAATTTTGAAACCACCATTTTGAACCTACCCCTTTGAACCCCGCTAAAAAGCTTTTTACAGTTTATTAGTATCCGAAATTTTTCATTCGAGTTTACCTGTAACATTCAAAATTGAGCGTTTTTAGGTCAAATTTTGAGAGTTTACTTACTCTTCGAAAAAAACGTTAAAATCACGTTTTCACGATTTCAACGAAATAAAATTACAGAATTTGACTCAAAATTGCTCAATTTTAAGAGTTACAGGAAAAATCAAATGAAGAATTATGGAGCTCTTGTTAGCGCGTTTCAAATGTAATTTCTTTAATTTCTTTGAAAAAATATGCATAAACGCTTTTATTAGGGGTTCCTAAAGTGGAGGGCTCTATAAAAGGGGTTCAAAATTACAAATATACAGGGAGCTTAATTCAATTTTTTCATCTAGATACTCGTAATTGAATACATACCTCAAAACATTACGTTTGGCACAAATCGCAGGTTACTAGTTTTTCAGGGGTTCCCAAAATATTGAGATTACGAAAAATGGGAAAATATGGATTTTTGAGTACCAGTGGAAAATTTTATTAATCTCAAAATTTGGTAGGATGTAGGACGTAGGTCTTTCAGATACTAATAAACTGTAAAAAAAACTTTTTAGCGGGGTTCAAAGGGGTAGGTTCGAAATGATGGTTTCAAAATTTTCAAAAAATTACCCCCCCCCCATTTTTGCCCCCAAAGGTCGAAAATAAGAAAATCACCTCGCATAACGTTTATATCGGGTTCAAACAGATATTTTACGCTAAAAAAGTATTTGAAAATGATACTCAGTGGTTCCTAAAATTCTTTTTTTATTCACAAATTTGGGAACCCCTGGATTCCAAGAAATGGTTATTTTGGGTTAACTAACCACTGATTCGTATTTGGGGCATTTGTTACATAAGAGTAGTTCAGTCGAAAACTGTTCGGGCCCAAAAAATGGCCTTATCGCAACTCCTCCTTTGTAGGTAAAACTTTAGTGGCCACTTGAAACAATGAAGAATCGTGCGCAACTATGTATTTTCGAATGAATGCTGTAAAGTTTAACCATACCCTTACAAATTATCAAACTTACGAAAATCCCTTATATGTACCTAAGTACTCTACATTGGCTCTTAATTTTTCCAGTTGAACTTCAAACTGGCTACTTTTGAGTAGGTGGCCAAAGTGGCGAGATTTGGGCACTTTACTTCATACTCTGTAATTTGTTGATCGATGTACCTACTAATGAATTAAGTATCGTTTGATAGTCATCGCCATATCGTCCGAAGGTTTCCTCTAAGAAAATATACCATTAATTTCATTTCGGAGGATACCTCAAACGTGAGACCATTAGGTATTTTGGTTTCAAGGTCTCAAGATCCTGTGCTGGAAACTGGAAAAGTAGGTACAGGTTTTGTTTTCTTTCGTACTAAATTCTGAAAAATGCTTCAATCATAAATTCAATGGATCTCGTCATCGTTGTTACTAAAATTAAAGTTGAAACTGTTGAATAGGCCATGGGACAACTTTAATCTTGTGAAGAACTGAAGATGGCTTTAGATGAACTTTGTTGCTTGAATAAGGTATTTAGGTAGGTAGGTAGGTAACTTCATTCTTCTCCTCGTACCTATTGTGATTTGGTAACAAAGTGATTTTAGTTTCCAAAGTTCTAAGAAAAAATTAAGAAATTTCCCCTCATTTTTAGCGAAAAACAGTTAAGGTAATTATTCGTTTGGTTTCATTGTTATAATATTTTTAATTACCTATACCTATTACTAGCGAAGAAAAGAAAGGGAACAGGGGTATTGCGATTTGCGAAGCCATCATCGTCGGGGAAACGTTGGAGGGGACTTGTGTGTTTTAGTGTTTACCTTCGCGTTTCGATTCGAATAAGTCAACATAATACGAGAATACGACATAATATTAAATCAAGTTCGCGTCTTGTTGGCCAAGTGATAAGGTGATTATATAGTTATATAGTAATGTAATTGATTGCGATAAGCGATAATGTTTTAGAGAATCTGAACTCTGAAGTCTATTTGATTGTCCAGTGCTCTCTTGATGCAGTAATTTTGTTACATGCTCACAATAAATTCAAGTGGCCACAATTTCCAGACACTTGAATAAGTATATTGGTGATTTATTTTTGACATTCTATTCCAACGTGTACGTGTTATGATTTATGAATTCGTGTTTATTTTTATAATTGTAGAAACGTCGTGAGCTGTGAACAGAGGATTTGTTGCTATTCCTACGTAGAATTCCTTATCAAGTGCTGCCATGAAGCCATTTAAGCCAAGACACCGTAACAGGAAAGCCAATTTCAAGGACTTGAACGAAAATGACTTCGTTACATTCCTCGATAAATATTTCGTCGATTTTGAGGACAATCTGCGAGGTAATAATTTTGATAATATGAACACACTGCTGATTAAAAATATCATCGAAAAATTTGGCAAGATATTCCAACTATGGGATGAGAACAGATTCCTTCAAGGTTCAATCGACAAGAACTTTTTCGAAAATATTCACAAATCGATGCAGTATGCTTTCAACGCTGATGATCATCGTCGCAATGAACCAGTGACTGATTATTCGGACAATTTTATGTTAGAATGTAATCATTGCGGAGAGGCCTTCCCTTTGCGTAATAAAGATTGTCAGTATTCGTACGAATTACACGAAATATCGAAGGAACACACAGAATTTCTGATGAATTTGAATAATAAAGATTCCGATGCATCGTCTTCATCGTGCAGTGATTCACACATCGAGGAAGAAACTGATCAAACGGTATCCCCTTATGAGCAATTATTCATTTACGCTCGCTGCAATCTGTGCTACGATCGGATCACGTTCGGCGACTTGAATTATAAAGAAGAGGAAGCTCCAGTCGCCAAATGCATACTAAAACACTTCGAAACTCAATCTCATCGTCGTAATGTCAAATTGTTTCGAGATAATAAGCAATATGTCGAGGAATGTCGTCTCAAAAGTAATATTTTCACGTGCAAAATCTGCGATGAAAATGAGTACCTCGATAAGTTGATACTTCATTTTGATAGCGATGAACATAAGGCTAATGTGGTTGATAATGTTGATGTTGATGGATCTGATTCGAAGGATGATTGCTCTTCTTCAGACGATCAATTTGAACCCCGATTGCAACCGATTCGATGGCCTTTATCGCCAGTTAACGTTGGAACTGAACACATCGACGAAGGATTATCTTCTAAATTGGCGAAAGTTTGCATCGTGAAAGAAAAATCCGAAGCTACGCGTATTGCTCCTACTGAAAAATCCGCTGCTGGAGGCAAATATAGATCTACACCAGTCACGGACCAGATATCAATTTCAACTTCAAAAAAATACGATGGCCTTTCGATTTCTGAATTTGATAGGAGCTGTATTATTTTTAAAAATGACTCGCTTCGATGTAAAATTTGCTCCGCTTTACTTACCCGTGAAAAACATGTGATTTCTCATATGAGAGGAAAGACCCATTTGAAGAGGACTAAAAATTACGAATCGTATGGCAGTTTCTTAAAGGAAATTGATGACAAAATGCAGTGTACCACGTGTGAATGCCATTATGCCACCTTCCATAAATTTTTTGAACATTGTCGATCGGAAACTCATAAAAAGAAAGTTAATCAACTGAAAATGCAACCGTCTTCTGAATTTTTCATCGCGAGAGCTGTTGCAGAAGTCATGCAGTGTCCTGTGACTGGATGTTTTACTTTTGTGTCTGATTGGAAACAGCTGTTCAAACATGTGCAGTCATTTCATAAGAAATAATCCAGGTAAAGTAAATCATAATTATAATTATGTTATTACATATCTAATATGTACCTACTTACTTATACATTTTATTGGTGAATGGGCAGCTCTCTTTTTTATTACTCGTATTTTCGTATTTCATCCGTTTTATATTTTTTTTAGTAATTAATTTGATTATTTTCTCGTTATTTTATACTTTTATATTTTTATTTGTAACCAATTGACCTCAACCTGAGAAAAGAACGATTTTACAACAAAAAAATAATTTGATTGTTTGTCCGTAAAGAAAAAAAATGTTTTTTGAAACAATGCTCTTAGATCGTTTTACTGAAAAAATTTAGGTAGACTACCGTTATTTTATTCATTTAAACTATAGAACCTTTTTGTATGTCTATTATTGTGTGAATTCGTTTTATTAAAATTGATTTCTGAATTTTACGCTCCTATTATTTTGTTTGATGATCAAAACAAAATCCAGTAATCCAGTAGGTAGGTAGGTAGGTAGAGAAATTTGTCTTTTTTTTTAAATAATAATTGTTATTATTGAGTATTAGTATGTTTTATATTCCCGCTTATTTTTTAACCAAATTTTGCCATAATTGTTTTTTCTTTCTCATACCACTAACTCTTGAGTAGTGGACTTTTTCCACAATTTTTGCCAAGTTCCTACCCAAGGATTAATCGTGTATTTATAGGTATTTAATTTAATACTTTCTTCTTCCATGTCATTTCCGATCTCCAACTTGATGTTGAAGCAAATTTGTAACCATGGTTACAAGGCCCAGCTTTTACCTAAAATTGACTTCGAAGTGTCAATTTCTGCCAAAAATAGTGTAAAATTTCCTCAAAAATTACCTAAAATTTTCGCTTTTTGCCACTGAAGTACCTAAAAAAAACGAAGACTCGCTATTTCCTTAAAATCTTGTACATATTATTTTTGCCCAAAATAGCGAAAAATTCTCACTTGTTTGCCAAATAATTGTCAAAAAATATTAGTATTTTACCAAAAAATTTTGATTAGGTCAATCTCACTTTTTTTTGGCCACATTTACGAAAAATTCGTATTTTTTTGCCAATTACTTCCAAAAAAATTCTCGAATTTTGCCAAAAATTGCTAAAAATTCTCGCTTTTTCATCAAAAGTCTTATGAAGTTTCTTTTTTTTTGCCAGAAATACTCGTAGCCAAAAAAGCACTGCTTTTTGCTAAAATTGTCACCGTTTCATTTTATGCCCAAAATTTCCAAAAGTCTTACTTTTTCTATAAATTGTGTTGAAGAAGATTTTTTTTTCTTTTTGTCAAAAATTGCCCCACAATTTTCACTACCTATTTTGTGTTGAAGATCGTCAAAAAGTCTTACTCTTTTGCTAAAAATTCCTCAAAAGCTCGTTTTTTTTTTGTTTTATAATGTCAAGTAAAAAGCCTCTCGTCTTTTGATAAAATTGTAAAAAAAAGAAGTACAACTAAAAGTTGTCCAAACTTCTCGATTTTTAGCCAGAAGTCGCTGAAAAAAGTCTTGCCTTTCCATAAAATTATCGAAGTGTCGCAATGTCTCGCATTATGACAGAAATGGCAAAAAATCTTGACATTTCTGCCAAAAATTGCCAATAAGTTTTGCTTTTCATCTAAAAATTACTACAAATTCTTACGTTATCTACAAAAATTTAAAACAAGCCTTGCCTCTGGGTAAAAAAATTGTCAACTTCCTGCAAAGTCTCGCTTTAAATCAGATTTTTTTTAAATCTTGCTTTTTTGCTATATTTGGCAAACAATTTTTACTTTTTTGACAAAAATTGCCAAACAAATTCTCGCTGTTTTATCAGAAAGTTACGATACAGTATCTTTTTTTGACATTTTAAAAAGGGCTTGCTTCTTGCCAAGATTGTTAGAATTTTATCGTTTACTAAAAATCTACAAAAATTTTCGCGCTTTTTACCACAATTGTTTAAAACACTAAAATTTCCAAACATTTTAACTTTTTTACCTACTAAAAAAAAAAATCACCAAAAAGACTCAGTTGTTTTTTTGCCGAAAAATTATATTTTATCAACATTTCCAAAAAGTGTCATTTTTTGTCCAAAATTGTTATAAAAAAATAAAAATCTCTTTCTGCGAAAAAAAAGTTCTAAAAAGGTGTTTTTTTTCTATAATTTGTCAAAAATGCTCGTCTTCTTTCTCAAAAAAAAAATGAAGACTCAGTTTTTTTCCAAAAAGTCACGAAAGTTACATATGGCTACATGGATTCACTCCATCTCCAAGTACATGAATAAATATAGTAAGAGCTGCAGCCTCCCAAGTTGAACATTTTGGCTCTCTTAATAATGGTACTGATTCGACGACTCCTACTAGGTAGGTATGCACAAATGCACAATGATCATCTTACCGACTGGCGACTACCGCACATGCATACCCAATACCCATACATTGTATAGTTTAGGTAACCTACAATGTATTATGTACTTACTGCATTGTACTCGTATATTACTCATTACATGTTTCGTGGCAAATTCATAAGAACGTAGTGGGGATGAACTCGTATGTTCACATCGTTTACTAATAAATGCACATGCTTTCATTCAGTTATCAGATTTATAACCTTGGCTCGCACATATTCGTTCAGATTAGAATTTAAAAATACATAAAGTTAAAACTTGTCATGTAAATTACAAAGTAGTTTGTTCTTAGGTAAAGTCCAGTATTATGACTAGTGAATATGTTTTCGTGGTAATGTGACTTTTCTGGTGTATGTTTGTTAATGAAATATTTAAATGATTTCGCGTTACACTTAATTGTTCGTTTCTCCTCATCAACGCAAAAATACCTGCCTATAATTCGTGATAGAGCTTCTTCAGCATTTATACCTACATATCTAACGTTACAAAAATGGTGAATAGAAACCGTCGACGAAAATCTACCGCATCGAAAAATTCTACCGAAAGTGACATCATAACATTCCTCGATAAATATTTCATCGATTTCGAAGATAATCTACGAGGTAACAACTTCGATAAAATTAATACCTTACTGGTTCAAAATATTATCGATAAATTCGACAGAATATTTCAACTTTGGGATGAAAATATGATATTTCAAGCATCCATTGGTAGGGAAAAGTTGGAAAATGTTTATAAATCGATGTACAATGTCTTCAATCCCGATTTCGATCGCATTTATGAACCTGTTGCTGCGAATGACTTTACGTTAGAATGTAATCATTGCGGAGAAGCGTTCCCTTTACGTAATGGAGATTGTCAGTATTCGTTTAACGTTCACGCATTGTCGCAGAATCATATAGAATTTATTAGAAATTTAAACACCCAGCATGATGATAATAGTACTTCATCACAGAACGATGCTCTATTAAATGATGTACTGCTGACGGTAGATAGAATAGTGGTCAAACACGAAAGCTTTATTGAGAAAAGTATTACTTCTAAATTGGCTCGATTGAATATCAAGAGCGATGAGGCCGAAATTGTGGATAAACCAGGACCAGTTATCAAGCGTAAAAGTGAAAATATTGAGTCATTTGAGTCTAGGATTAACAAGGGAACCGCAGATCGTCAAATTCCATCGAAATTCGTCGTGGAAGTTGAAAAATCTGCAAACAATCCTCAGATCTCGTCTCCCAAAAGCAATTCAATTTCCTTATGTGACGCGAATAAGTGTATTACTTTCTATAATAATGCTCTCCATTGCAAAATTTGTGGTGTAAAACTTGCTCATATACGCAATATTATGTCTCACGTGAAGGGCAAGATGCATAAAAATCGTATAAAAGTGTGCGGATTCTATGTATCGAGGATTGCCCAGTTGATACGATGCCCTATTCCTAATTGCTCCGATTCCCTGACAAAATTTGAGTTACTGATGGAACATTTCCAATCCGCTCATAAAATTGTGTAGGTATACGAGTAGTTAATATTACGAGAAGAACGGTGAATTTCAATTTTGTGTTTCAGTTTAAATTTTTCTATCAGTTTTTATGTTTTATTACGAATGAGAATTAGCGTATTTTTTAGAATATTGAAACACTTTTCTCGTATTCAAAATTTTTTCTTTTTTGATCATTTTTTACTTGAAAATGTGTTCAATTTTTTGTGTGATTTTTATCAAAAATTTGACTTATTGATTTTATTAAATTTTGATGCCATAATTATGTTGTTTTTTTTCTTGCATTCAAAATAATTTTTATGCTGTTTTGATTTTTTTTTTTTTGTTGATAAAAGCAAATGAGTACAATGTTTGGTATTGTGTCTTCAATTTTTTGTGTAATTTTATTAAAAATAAAATTACACTTATTTACTTACTGATTTTTTAAAATTTTGATGCTACTTGATTTTTTTTCTTGGATTCTAAATAATTATTATGATGTATACGTTTTCAATTTTGTGATTTTTATTAAAAAATATACTTACTGATTTTCTTAAATTTGGATACTTGTTTCTTTTATTAAATACCTACATACATAATTATTATACGTACTAAACTACGACGACTTGAGTAAACACATAGGTATTTAAAGATTTTCGACTCTTATCAAAAATCTGAGGAAATCTCGTGTAAAAATTTGTGCAATGGCAATCCCAGGGATGTAGTAAAAATTTGATGTCTTCAATTCACTTTCCTTCACTTCTGGCAGTTGTGGCAAAGGGACTAAATTACAAAATTTTAAAAATAACCGTGTAAAAGATGGATTTAAGATGAATATTTGTTCTGGCGAGGAAATCTTTTGCTCACATTCTTTTCAATTTACCTAAACACGTTCCCGCAATGCTCGGTGAAAAAAAAATCCTTCAAAATGCGAATATCGCGAGTCAAACTTACGACAAAAAGTTACCAAGAATGGGCAAATTACCCAAAAATTGTTAAGAAGTCTAACTCAATCGAAAATTTTAACAAAATTTTTTTCAAATCCAAAAAGTACCATTCGCACGTGTTCAACAAATCTTACAAAAAATTCAAAAATGTTGAAAAAAATCCCAAAATTGTACTTACTAAAAAGTCATCTAAAATTCTTTCTAGATCATGAATTGGTTTAAAATCAGATTTTTGTCCCAAATTCAAGTGGTAATTTAGGCGATTATAGAAAAATCAGGCCAACATCTCATGAAAGTAAATAAAAAAAAGTGATTCCAAAACTAGCCGAATGATAAATTATATAATTTATATTTTTCAATGGAAATTCTAAACTATAAAAAAATTGACCAACGTATTCCAAGTATTGGCTTGACAGGGAGAGGAAACTCCATTCAAAGGGACAAATCGTTGGAAAGATCAATGTTTTAGCATTTTTGACGGTCCTTTTATTCGCAAATATAATTGCGCAATTTTTTCGGGTCAGAATTTTACTACTTTTAAAGAGAACTAGAAAAACTGAATAGAAAAGGAAATCGAGTGGAAAAATATAAAATTACGAAGGTTTATTTTAAAAAAAGGAAAATGCAGCACTTTTTAGATAAGCTGTACTTTCAGACTATTTCGGTTAACATCAAAATTTTATTGACCATTTTGGCATATAAAACAGGATTTTCTGGATAACTTGTCAAAAAAAGGTCATTGCACACAATATTTCGTCTAAAAAGTAGAACTTGCTGTCAATTTTGACAAAAAGCAGGACTTTTGAAAATTTCGACTACATAAGTACAAAAAGCAGAAGTTTTTTCTACAATAAGTAGGTAAGTATGTACTTAATTTATTTATTGTGTCAAAAAAAAAACAGTTCTATTTTAGAAAAAAATTAATTTTGACAATGATATGACTAAAACACAGGAGTTTTTACAATAATTCTGGCAAAAGCAAGAATTTTTGCCAATTCTTGGCAACAGGATTTTCTGAACATTTTGGCAAAAAGCAGGAGTTTTTTTTTTTGGTTATTTTTACAAAAGTTAGGAGTTTTTATAATTTTGACAAAAAAGGAACTCCTTTATTACAACTTTGACATACCTAAACGATATTTTTTTTGACAATTTACGTAGGCAAAAACGGAACTTTGCAGACATAATTCTGGCAAAAAACATAGCGAAGACTTCTTGTTAGAATAATTTTGGCAAAAGCAGGAATTTTCAAAATTTTGGCTATTAAAAGTTTTTTGGTGATTTCTGCAAAAAATATTACGACTTTTTTGATAACGTCCAAAAAAAGGTAAGCATTTTTCGACAATTTTGGCAAAAAATCAGGACTTTTTTGCAATTTTGACAAAAGTTGGGATTTTTTAATAATTTTTAAAAAAATGAAATTCTGTACAATCTTTGCAAAACTATGACTTTTTTTTGACAATTACTTACTTATTCTGGCGATACAATTTTTTGAACATTTTGGCAAAAAACAGGTGCTTTTTTTGGAAATTTTTACAAAAAGTCAAGATTTAGAAATCATGATTGATTTTCATTATTTTTTATTAGATTTATTTTTAATTTGAATGTTTTGTTTCGTATTTTTTTTTCATCTTTAATTAAATCGTTTAAGGTTTTGTTTAGTGTTTTTTTCTACATTTTATTTAAAGAATTTTGCTCAAATTACGTAACTTTTTTGTTTAGTTAAACTTGAACTAAACAAAAAAAAAACTGTTTTAATACAATTTTTTTAACAAAACAGGGATGGCAGACTCATTAGATCGTGGTGGGGATGTACTTACACCTAGGAACCTAGGTATCGTTTGTATCGTTTATCAATGCTTTCACCAGATTATCAGATTTACAACCTTGGATTCGCAGTTCGCACATATTCGCCTAATATTCGCGGAAATTTTTCATTCAAAGTACCTAGTTGGTTTGGTTCCACTATACCTAAAGGTAAAGTACCGACGTCGGACACCGAGTACGACTACACTAGTGCGAGCATCAGTTATCAGTATAGTATAGTGTGTGGTGTGTTGTGTGACACTCGGATATTATCGTTCTCGTGGTAATGTAACTTTTCTGGCACAATATTTATGAAATAATCGCGTATTGTGTTTTATTTTTAATGATTTTGCAGACTTTGCAGTACACTTAATAATTGTTAAAATACTGTCTATAATTCGTGGTAGTGCTGTGCTTCTTCAGTACCGGTTTGTTATCGCTATACAAACATGGTGAATAAAACCCATCAACGGCGTCAACCGGCCAGCGGTCAACGAAAATCTACCACATCGAAAAATTCAACTGAAAGTGACATCATAAGCCGCCTCGATAAATTTTTCATCGATTTTGAAAATAATCTACGAAGTAACAACTTCGATAAAATGAATACCTTACTGGTTCGGAATATTATCGGTAAATTCAGCAAAATATTTCAACTTTGGGATGAAAATCGAGTATTGCAATCTTCCATCGGTAAGAAAAACTTGATAAACGTTTATAAATCGATGCACAATGTTTTCAATTCCGATTTCGAACGAATCTATGAACCTGTATCAGCAAATGACTTTACGTTAGAATGCAATCACTGTGGAGAAGCGTTCCCTTTACGTAATGGAGATTGTCAATATTCGTTCAACGTTCACGCATTGTCACAAGATCATATAAAATTTATCAGAAATTTAAACACGCAGCGTGATGATAGTACTTCATCGCATAACGATGCTCTATTAAATGATGTATTGCTGACGGTAGATAGAGTAGTGGCCAAACAGGAAAGCATTGATAAAAGTATTACTTCTAAATTGGCTCGATTGAGTATCAAGAGCAATGGAGTCAAAATTGTGGATAAACCGCTACCGGGACCAATTATCAAGCGTACTGCAAGTGCTTCCTGTCTTCTCACAGCTTCAAGCAAAAATCCTAAGGGAATCAGAGATCGTCAAATTCCATCAAAATTCGTCGTGGAAAATACTCGTAAGTGGAGAGTTAAAGCTAAACAAAAGCCAGCTCCTACCACCGTAGTTGAAAAATCTGCAAAAAATCATCAGATCTCGTCTCCCAAAGGCAATTCAATTTCCGAATTTGACGCGAAGTGTATTATTTTCTACAATAATGCTCTCCATTGCAAGATTTGTGGTGTAAAACTTGCTCCTAAACACAATATTATGCCTCACATGAAGGGCAAGATGCATAAAGATCGTATAAATGCTGGTAATTTTATGAGAACGACGACTGATGGCATGATAAAATGCTACATATGCGATGATTATACTTGCAAGAATGACGATGCATTTGTAGCCCACTGCAAATCGAGTGGTCATCTAGAAAAAGTCAAGAATTCTGGTATTCAGCTTTCCTCGTTTGCTGTGGAACGATCGAAGATTGCCAAATTGATACAATGCCCTATTCCTAAATGCTCCGCTTCTCTGACGAAATTTGAGTTACTTATGGTACATTTCCAGTCCATTCATAATATTAGGTAGTCTTACGAGAGGAACGAATACGATGAATTTCAATTTTGTGCTTTAGTTGATACTTAACCAGTTGGCTGAGTTGGCAATAAAATACACATTTTTAAACATTTTAAATTTTTTTAATATTATTTTTAATTTTTATGTTTTATTGAAAACGAGAATGAATAACGTATTTTTTGTTCGATTTTTGAAGCACTTTTCTCGTATTCAAAATAATAATTGTGTTCAATTTTTTGTGTGATTTTTTATTAAAAATATCTGACTTATTGATTTTCTTAAATTTTAATGCCATATGGTTTTTAGTTTGCTTTTCCCCGCATTCGAAATAATTTTCATCATGTTTTGAATTTTTTTCCCGAGAAAATGTGTAAGTCCAATGTTTGGTGATAGGTACGTCTTTAATTTTGTGTGTGATTTTTATTAAAAATAGTATACTTATTTTACTTACTGATTTTTTTTTAAATTTTAATGCTACATGGTTTTTTGTTTTTTTTTTCTTGCGTTCGAAATAATTATCATGATATTTTGATTTTTTCTCCAGTGTTCAATTTTTTGTAATGCGTTCAGTGTTCTCAATTGTGTGATTTTTATTAAAAATGTATACTTGATTTTCTCGAATTTTGAGACTACATGTTTTTGTTTCATACGTCATACTTATAAAATTAATACTCATCTTACTTATGACGACTAAATAGGTATTTAAAGATTTTCAACTCATATCAAAAATCTGATGGAATCTTGCCTCCCAAAAGAAGTGATATACTTAAAAAAAATTTAATGTCTTCATAAAAGGCTAAATTACAAAATTTTTAAAATAGGTAACCATGAAATGATGGATTTAAGATGAATATTTTGTTCTGACGAGGAAATCTGTTGAGCTCGACACTCTCCAATTTGAACGAAACCGGGCTAGATCGAAAAAAAACATTTCTTGGCACTTCCGTATAACCCTAAATTTTAGATGTCAAAATTCACTTTTTGAATCCTAAAAGGAAGTATGGTAATGATGATGATGAACTTCGGTATCTGAAAATTTAATTACATTATATCATAAATTCGGCTTTCCAAATCGATTATGCCTGGTGAATCGCCAATCCGAGATGACGAGTCAAAAAGTCCGATTTTCTAACGAGTTGAATGATCTCAAATTTTAGAAAAGTCCCAAAAGTGCCTATTTTTGCAAGCAATAAATTGCTCAAGCTTCGTCTACCTCTTAAAGTTGAAGTCGACACAAAGTAACATACCCATCGATCATATTATCAACTAGCTTCCTTTTCCAGGAAATTTCCCCATCCCCGCTCTAAGCTCCTAGGCTCAAGCCGATTACCATCCTTATACATAATTTCTGAGAAAATATTTGTGCATAGCATACGCATAGAGAAAAGAAGATTGCTATCTTCGCGTGTTTGACTTGTTTGTGTGTTATCTGATTACTCCCTTCCCTCCTCCAATTCACATACCGTTCTGTGTGTACTGTGTATTGAAACTGATAAGGAGATCTAAGAAACTCAAGAAGGCGCTCGCTGTAATCAATTTCGGTAATTCGGCATATAATAGGATATGATTTGCTTTTCACACTACTTTAATGGGTATCTTTCTACTTGAAATGCTTAGTGCTTCATGGTCTTTATTTAGGAACTCTCGCCCACATAACGATTTGTACTTGGTGGAAAATGATGGAAATTGGAAACCATTTTTGTTGCAAATTTCAAGTAGAATAATTTTCTATCCATTATGTTTGTTGTAAATGCCTAATTTTTGGAGAAAAACGCCAAGAACTGTTTCCGGAAGAGGTCTCACCCCTTCCACATTGCGTTTTTTCAGTACCCCCTTGTTCTTGCCCGCATCGATGTTAGGACAAAAACTGATACATCTTTAAAATTTACATAAAATGAAAATTCTGAATTTTTTTCATTTGAACTGTTATTGGATTGCAAAATTATTTCAGCCACAATATTCGTTCGATTGCAAAACTTGAAAAAATAATTTGAAAAATTAAATTTTGGGAACCATTGAAAAGTCAAAGATTGCTTGATTGCTGGATGGGAGTGGGTGGTGGTTGAAATTTCAAGTGTGGTCCAATATGATATAAGTAATTCACAGATGACAACGAAAACAAAGGTGCTCAATTTTCACAACTTTTGGGAACCCATGAAGCGATTTTGCAAATCGATCTCGAAAATGTGATGGTGGTTTCGGGACCGGGAAAAGGTCCTATGTTGTGTTGTTATGTTGGGGGGGGGGGGGGGGGGTATTGCAACAATTTTATTTCTTGCAAATTTTATGCAGAAAAATTTTCATTTTTTATAGGCTATAGGTGGATAAGTAAGTATGGTGAATTTGCCCCCGAGAGCTTCAGGGTTGATATTTGCATGGAAGGTGGGTACCATCGAGCGCCGTCCCTCAGGAAAGTTTCTGATCCCCAGACCCCCCCCCCTTCTGAATTTACAACAAAAATTATTTTCTCAGTCCAGTGTGAACCGATTTTTTTTAATTTTTTGGTCTGTTGTAAACATCCATATGAGGAATCCCCACAAAAATTTTCACCCCCCTTTCCATATTTCCCCCCTCAAAATGGCGTTTTTTAGCTTTGTCTAGCTGTTTTAGCGATGATCATGATTCGGCACAAAATGGGAATAGCATTTATAAGTGTGTTTTTGACTTCTAAAAAACATACTTTTTTCAAAAAAAAATTTGGGTCGTGGCGCGTGGTCAAAAATTGAAAAAACTTACAGAGGGGGTAAAAATGGATTCTGGTGTAAATTATTGTTTTTGGTAAATGAGGTGTCGTTTCCATATGAATCGAACCCCCCGAACACGAATATGAGGTTCAATTTTATGCTACTCTCATCCATACCCCTCCAGTGCCTCCGCCCTCTCCTCAATTTTTACTATGTTAAAAGTTGAGCTACTCTCGTGATAATAGTGTCGTTTCCATATATGAATCGAACACCCCGAACACGAATATGAAGTCCAATTGTGCTCTACTCTCATCCATCTCCTTCCAGGCTACAGTCAGCTCGTCAATTTGTACTATTTAAAACGTGTAAAACTATTTTTGGTGTCGTTTTGGCACGAATGGAAACCTCGAAACTTGAATGTTGAAGTTTGAACCTTATTGTGCAATGCCATTTTTTTACTTATTTTTAGCGATTTTTGTATGTCTTTGAGTTTTCAACCTTCGTGAAACATAGTTTTAAAAGTAATAACAACTCGAGTAATTATTGGTTGAAGATTGATCGAAGTTGGCAAAAACACTTATTGTTTAGATGGGGGCATAGGCAACGGGGGGGGGGGTGGATGAGGGTAGCATAAAATTGGACTTCATATTCGTATTCGGGGTGCTCGAGTCATATGAAAATGACACCAACATTATGAAAATAGCTCAACTTTTAATATAGTGAAAATTGAGGTGGAGGCAGAGGCACTGGAGGGGTGTGGATGAGGGTAGCATAAAATTGAACGTCATATTCGTGTTCGGGGGGTTTGATTCATATGGAAACGACACCTCATTTACCAAAAACAATAATTTACACCAGAATCCACTTTTACCCCCTCTGTAAGTTTTTCCAATTTTTGACCACGACCAACCACAAATTTTTTTTGAAAAAAATATATGTTTTTTAGGGGTCAAAAACACACTTAAGAATGCTATTCGCATTTTTGTGCCGAATCATGATCATCGCTAAAACAGCTAGACAAAGCTAAAAAACGCCATTTTGAGGGGGAAATATTTGGGAGGGGGTGAAAATTTTTGTGGGGATGCCTCTTATGGATGTTTACAACATACCAAAAAATTAAAAAAATCGGTTTACACTGGGCTGAGAAAATAATTCTTGTTGTAAATTTAGAAAGGGGAATTGTCAAAAACGGGGGGGGGTCTGGGGATCAGAAACTTTCCTGAGGGAAGGCGCTCAATGGTACCCACCTTCCATGCAAATATCAACCCTGAAGCTCTCGGGGGCAAATTCACCATACTTAACCACATATAGCCTTTTGTCGTAAGTTGCTCGGGGATGTGGACCCGAACATTTTTTTTCTGGTTTCAGGGCTGGGGCTTGGATTGGGACTGGGAAGTTTTGAGGTTGGGTTTCAGGGCTTTTGAGGGCTTGCAATTGCAATTTTGATTTTTGATGAAGAATAAAGTTTAGTAGAAACTTATCATAATTTATTTTTGATCCTATCTTGATCTTTCTGTTGAAAAAAAAATAGGTACATTTTAATACTTATTTTAAGGACAGATTCCAAATTTTCGAATACTTTTTTGTCTAATTTACAGGCAAACTGGCCGAGAATTTGAATTTACATTGGTCTATGGGGATTTTATTGATAGTTCTCAGAATCTAGTGACCGAAATTTGAAATACCTACAGGATATTTGATTACCTATTTCTATTTGTATTATCTAGCGTATATGCTTTGGCTTTTTTCAAAAAAATATTCAAATACCTAATCAAATTCAACAGTTTTCTTTTTTAATAATCAGAAATGTAAAAAAAAACGCCAGTTTTCGCAGGCTACTTCAAAGAACTTATATTTGAAATTGGAGCCAATTTCAATTGGTTGATTGTGATAACGAAATGATTAACAAATTCCCATAGGTAAGCACAATGTAACAGTATAATTAAGTACCTATATTTACATACCTAAATGTTAATTATGTACAAATTAAATTAAACTTAATTACGTAGGTAATTGACTAGCTAGCTACGCTTGCTTTGTTTGTGGAATAACTGATTTTGTTGCACACCGGGCAATAGTTGGAATTGCTTCGACTGGTAGGTCGGAATGTACCACCAAACCTACTTTTTTTCATAGATTTGATGTGTATGTAATCGGGGTGGTTTAGATAAATTTCTTCCTTAATTACGTTTCGTTATAAATTGACACTAGATCCGGATTTCTTCGTACCTTCAAAGATGCTTTCCATATACAGCTCGATCAATTTTGACGTATCTTCATGAAGCTTATTTTTCGTCAGCTGCCACGTATTCGTGAAAGCTTTATTTAGCCAAGTTTTCAATATCACAATCGATTAAAATAATCTTCCCATACTCGTTGGAAAACGCTTCTGTTTTGATTCTAAATTGCAGTTGCAGATCTTTTTGACGTATCATCAGCGATTCACTGATTTGCAGACTGAGACAGGTAGTCCATCACTTCCTTATTTGGAATTCGCATCCACGTTTCCGGACTGGGTGCACGATTTGAAAGGGTGAGATATCCCGCATAATATAACGAGCAAAATGCTAAGTCGATGTCATTCGCATTCAAATCAGACTTGTACCATTCGTTTTCATTTAAACTATCAGCTTTCGCCACTAACTTGGCCGCACTACTGAAATCAATGGCAGACGGACTGCTGGTAATTTTCACTTCATCACCTGACAAAAGTTTTGAAAATGAGGTATTAAAGTTTTTGAATTTAGTCAATTTCTCTAAAAGAACCTTAACGTTTCCGGTTTTCGTCCAGTACTCTTTTATAGCTTGATTTTTGTTGAAAAACATTCCGATTGATACAGGGTTGAATTTTTTAACGAAAGGAGGTTTGCCGAAAAGGTATCCGTCGTAGAAGCTTTCCATTTTACTGTATGCATTTTCCTTGAATACGCCATCGTGTGATAAATTAAACATGTCTCGAAGATTTTCCTGGGTAATTCCGAAACATTCTAAAGGTGTATCATCGGCCATAGTTTTTATCGATACTTTATCGAATAATTCGGAAAACACGCCAGAATTTTTCCACGGAATTATTCCAGTAAGAACGGCTGTTTTTACGTTTTCGTTATCTTTCAACAGTGCTCCGAAATAATTCCCGAAGTACTGAATTACTTCATTTGGGTAATTTTCGTTAGTGCGAATGGACTCGATGAGGACTCCGTTCAGCATAGAGTCATACTCGTCGATTAGTACGATCACTGGTACGTCGAAATGTGAGCGTAATGCACTAATGAGTTGTACTAAAGGACCGGATACTTCGCCAGGACGTTCAGAGCACTTTATGCTATTCAAATGTTCATATGCTTTTTTAAATTTCAACCCAGGTGGAGTTGTATTAAAGCGTTGCATGTATCGATGAGCGTCGAAAGTTTGATTAGATTTGCTAACGATAAACTTGCAGATTTCTTTAAGGTCACGATACCTACCGTGAGGGTTACCCAAATTTAAATGAACGACGGGGTATTTATTCATTTGCTCCATTATACGTTTCCTTTCTTTTATTAAAAATTTTGGTCTTAAAGTGATGTTTTCTATTTCCGCTTGCACGATGTCGCATTTGAATAAATAATACGCCTTTGTCTGATCTTTGGGTACAATTTCCTGTGTAGTCGGATCAAATTCGATTTCGAAAAAAGTTCTCAACATGTTTAAATTCATGCTCTTGCCAAATCCTCTTGCCAGTGTTATAAGAGTAATGGGGGCATCGAATACATATTCTATCAGCAACGAAGTGTCGACAAAGAACTTACTGTTGGCGAGGAAGTCGTAGTAATTGTACGGGTTTCTGAATATAGATGCTCTAGTGAATGGGTTTGCTGCTTTGATGACCTGAGTTTTCAGCTTTAAAGGCCCATCGGTGTTGGTGTTGGCCTCGCACGTACGAATGATACATTGTGTGCATATTATTGCGCATAAGATGAGCAACCTAAAAGTATAAATAAGTGGACGAATTAATCTTGACATTGAAAATGCAGTGATACGAGCATCATTGTAAAATTTGAACAAAAAAAGAGAGAAAAATGGTAATTTTCAGGAACTTTTTTTTCAAAAAACTTGAACCAAAAAAAGTAGGTAGGTAGTTCATAATTCCTATTCAAATCAAACCCCCTCTTATCAATTTTTCCAACGCTGAAATACAATCAAATTTTCACCTTTTGTTTTCAATATTTTTGTGAAGTTTTGTAACATTACCTATTTCATAACCTATAACTTATAAGGTCTGTATAAAAGGGTAGGCTCTTTAGTACACTAGGTTAACGTTAACCTAACTTTCGTTTGAAAAAGTACCAAACCAACAGTGACTTTTGACAATGTTAACAATGTGTTTAAATTGAATAAAATAAAAACTCACCACTTGATATTAATCATCTCTCCAACATAAGAGCAGGCAAGCGTCAGCAACGAATTCGATCTTTACACAATGATCTCACTTTGAAAAATATTCTCTAAAAGCATAGATACAAATATTTGATATCCAAAGCAATCAGTGAATTCCTTTGCTAAATTAAAATTTGGAAGTAATATTGAAAAATTATAATTAAAATATAAAGTGGTAATCAGCTGCATACTATAAGTACATACTATGGCGATAAGTTATAGGATGATGTTATGTTAGGTAGGTATTAGGTATACATATATGTACGGGTAAGATCTTTCCGATCGTTTTGCAAATTAAAACATATCTACCTAGGTACAAAAATCTCTCATCTTCGCACGTTTTAATATTACATATTTGAAAAATTCGAAGGAGTCACCGAGCACAAATATGGCAACAAATTCAAAATATATTAATTTTGAACTTCTAAAAACCCCCGGTAGGAAGGTATCTTTTCTACGTGAAAAAAACTGATATCTACATGATCTAAGTTTTCTTCGAAATCAGCCATCATCATATAATATTTTATCTCTACATTTTTTCTAATTTGTTGTTTTAATCGCGTATTTTCGATAGTGAAACATTATTATGCGAGCACGAGCTGAGCATACGTACGAAGTGGTCTGGGCGATAATTAGGTTTAAAATCGAAAAATAAAAATCCTGAGTAGGTAAGTAAAAAGTTCCAGACCTGAAGCTAACCTGTTTGGAGATCGGAATAGCTCCACAACTTCACAATTTCAGTTTATAGGTAACGATTTTGGATTTTTTTCAATTTTTAGAATTTTCAACTTACTCGTATAAAAAATTACTTCTTTCAACCCGTCACTTCGGATTTGCAATTCACATGCATTAACTCGAGTAGATTCCAAACTTGCTTATTTCTGGCACGAGCTGAGCATACAAAGTAGTTTAGGCGAGAATTAGGTTCTAAATCGAAAAAAAAATCCTGTAAGTTAAGTAAAATATTGAAGCAGTAGTAGCAGTACGCAGTAGCCCATGAAGGTAACTTTTTTTTTTTTTTTTTTTTTTTTTTTTAATTTTAGAATTTCCAACTTATGAAAAATTACACCTTTCAACCCGTCACTTTAAATTTGCGATTCACCCGCATTAATTCAAGTAGAGATCCCAAATATTGAACCTATGGTAGGATTAAATTTTTAGCTGCCGAAGTTTGTTGATTGCAACTATGGTGAAAAGCCAACTTTTGCTAAAGGCTTCAGATCGGCTGGAAAATGAGTGTTGAATTTAGCTTATACAGGGTACAGGGTGTCTGAAGAGTGAATGTTGAAACTTCAGATTTGGATATAACCGATTAACCGAGTACGACTTATGGACAAGTGCCTATCTTTTAAATTTAAGGGGCTTTGAAAAAAAATTGCTAAAAACGTACTTTTGACCTTGAGAATGGGTTAGTAGGTATCTACCTTGGAAAATAAATAAATTTTATCATAATGAATTTTTGGCTACATTAGAAACTGAAGGGGTCAGAAATATTTTAAAAGAAAATATGTACTTTAAAAGAAACAAATATTTCTGGCCCCTTCAATTTCAAATTTAAGCAAAAATTCACAATGACAAAATTTGTTTATTTTCCAAAGTACATACTATACGCATTCCCAAGGTCAAAAAAAACGTTTTTCTCTAGTTTTTATTTCAAAGTGTTTCAGCCCCTTCAATTTCAAAGTTAGACAAAATCAAAAATTCAAAATGGTCAAAAATGCGTTTTTCGCAATTTTTTTGAAAGCCCTTTAAATTTTAAATAAATAGGCACTTGCCCATTTATAACGTTTTTTTTCAAGTCGTACTCGGTTTTATCCAAATCTAAAGTTTTGACATCCACTCATCAGACAGATCAGAACACCCTATGTATGTCTATGTACCTATTTGTAAAACGATTTTCAGATATCTATTTCTAAGCTTACGTCGAAAAATCTATAGCTTCACAATGGAAAGAACTGACAAAATGAATACGTTTAGGATTCGTCTTCCGTGTGGCGATTTGAATGTTCTGAAGAAAATTGAAAATTCGATCAAAGCTTCAGAATGGCCTAAAACTGGTGGTTTCAATTTTTTTTCTTCGAAATTATATACAGATACCTATTCAATTTTTAATAATTTTTTACCTACATACAATCATTCGTCTTCTTTGAATCCCAGTAGGTAAATACATACGTATACTTAAGTTGGATTTTATGAACCTGGTGAGACCCTGAGAGCAATAATAATTTTAAAAAATTCCGAGGAGCTGAGCGTTTTTTCTCACATACCTTGGTATGCTTTTAATTTTGCTCTGTGTCTGAACTACGATTCAGTAGGATATCATATTATGAATAGGCTATTATGGCGTATCACATTTATAGAAAAAAGCTGATTCAATGAAATGTGCAGATCTACATAATTATAAATCTAGCGATGGCCAAACAAAAGAATCGCATGAAAGACATCAAAAATCGCAGTTTTGTTACTAATATTCGTACACCGTTTGTAGTTTTCAACGCGTTGTTACTCCATTCCCTTATCGACACAGTTCAGCATACAAACCAGTGAGATCAGTTTGATTCGATTAGCTTGGCTCAGTGTCTAATTATAAATAAGAAACAGCCGATGTTCTAGGAATTTTACCAAAAAGAAGCTCTTTTCTGCAATTTTTCCAAAAACATAACTTACTCTTTTTGTAAATTTACCTAACTGTTCATTTTTTGATAATTCGGACTACAAGCAGCCAAAAGGTTGTTCTTGTCAACATTTAATCACTTTTTGGTGATTGCTAAATTATGGTTCAGACTTGAAGCGAAAGTGAACATGTTCAAAAACATTTTTGTGTTGGGTGAAATTGAAAATGTGTTAAAATGATGAAAAAATTGTCAAAAAAAAAAAAAAAGGATTAGGTACCTAAAATACTGAAAATTATCCGAAATTAATGAAAATAGCAAAATTTTGCTTTATTCGAATGTTTTTATATCATTTTGAAAGGGTTTCAACTCTTTTTCATGCAATTCGGACAGATTTCATTAAGATTTTAGCAATTTTCAGTGATTTTAAGGTTGTTTTTCTTGAGAGTTTTTTTTAGATCATTCAAATACTTACATAGCTACATTTTAAATACTTTTTTGTACATTGTGCGAAAATTAAACTCAATTTTTTCATAGAATTCAAGTACCTATCTAAAATAACCAAAAGCCGATAAAATTTCAGAAAAATTTTCCAAATTGAGCAAAATCAAAACAAATGATTGAAAATTTATCAATTGTACAAAACAACATTTAATCTTACTTTCAAAATGGTAGAAAATTCAACACTAATTCCGAATCTGAATCTTACGAATCAAAATTTTTGTATTTCTCCCTTCCAATCACCAGCGTGCCTCAATGTTTCCAGCCTATTTCAAATTTCAGAATTTGCAGCTTTTGCAAATAAGTGCCTGAAAAAAGTAAGCCTCTTTGAAAATAATTAATGACACGGTACTCAGAAATTAAACACACTTTATTCTGTAGCTTCGAATACTTTATTCGCTTTTGCTTTGTATTGAATTACATTTATCTAGTCTTTAAAAATCTAAATTAAATCAACATAATACTATACATAAACTAATTCGCTATAGCCGCTCCGATTCTTATCTAGGTACCTTCATCATCATGTCATGTACAACGTATGTAGAAAGGTTATGCAACTCATCACACATTCCATTCCTGTTGGGATTGATTGGATTAGGTAATTCCAAATCTTACAAACCCATTTCTTACGCTTAAATTAATTGCGACGTTGCTAGAATGCCAGCTGTACCTACATAAACCGTTAACACTACCTACCTAAAGTTGAAAATGGTTATATTTATTTTAAAATTGACTTCTTAATAATTTTACATTTTAGGTGAGTAAATTAAAATACACACTTGAAGATAAAACTCCCTACCTAGACACATGAATCCTACATATATCTAGTTCCTACAAATTCATAAAAGGGAGCAAAATGCTCATCTCAGAAAAGGCCGCCTAGTCACCTACATTTTCTTGCAAAAGATTTTATCTGTACCTACCTAACCTACTAGATTACCGCTTACTGGATATTAATTCGAACCACCGGGCTGATACCTACATTTTAATGAAACTTCTTAATACGTAGCCTTTCACTTTAAGATTATTTTATAAAATACCTATATACAACTGAGAATAACGTCTCCGGAAATCTTTTTAATATCAACATCAGACAGATTCAAATTTTTGTTTTTTTTTTTATTCGTGCCTTTAGATATGTGAGGGTAACCATTTTATAAAAATTAGTCAACTTCGCCCGGCTGTGTAAGAAAACTTGCTATTGGCATTTTAAAGCTGTAAAGAACTTTTTTCATTTCTGATGCATTGCACTGCAAGTATGGAATCGTTGACATACGTCATATATTCTATAAATGCTCCATTTCGTGTGTTGTAGGATCGACAGAAGCAGTGGACCGCGGAGTGGGATTTTTAAAACTTTTTGAAATACTTGAAAGAGCACTTCTAATTTGTTGAACGATGAAATTATTCTTATACTTTTCGTACATTTTGGTGAGCATAGTACGTTTAAAACCATAAGTAAAAAACATTAAAGTACCAAGGGATGAAATCAAAATTACGAAGACTGTGTTTATAATATTGGAATTAACATATGCTACCAATAAGGCAATCGACCATACAGAAATTGTCGAGGCGACACCCATTGATAATGCTAATTTTACAAAGAGAAAGTAATAATTATTTTGAGCAGTAGATTTGACATTTTTACGTTTGCTTAAATAAATATGATAAGACGTGTGGACGAATAAAGCTATAATAATGCAAAATGCGGTGGTTACCGGATAGATAAAAAAATATAATTTAGGGTAAGCTTGAGAAATGAAACATTGTTTTAGTCTACCATAACCGGGTTTTAAATAACAGGGAATAATACGATTTAAGGCGAGTTCAAAATACATGGCAACAGCCATTATGAAGCAAGGAGAAATCCAGCCAAAAAAGCAGTAAAGTAAATAACGTTTTAGATGAGTTTTACCGGCCACTGTTTGAAGTTTTGTCGATGAAAAACAAATTACCCGCCAAAAATCGTAAGATGTGATTAAAAGCCACGTTATACAGCTTAATGTTAAGTAATGAATTACTGCGGATGCTATGCTGCAATTCTCTACTAGCAGCGATATTTCATATGCCACGTAAAGGAGTAAGAGTGTGAAGCAAAACGAAAATAACATTTTATTCAGTAAACTTTGAAGTTTCTTTGTATTCGCGTTGATGGCTAGATAAATAATGAGGAAAAATATCGAAAATTTTGTCAATATTTTAGTTAAAATTACTCTTAGTTTTGTAAAAGATTCATCTTCATCGGACCTCGGTATCGTAGGACCGCATATGTAAATCACTCCAGGAGCGGTCGTGTTCAAGTAATCCCACGAGGGAAATGTGGCTTGATATTTTTCAATGTAAATCGAACCATCTTTATTAAATTTGTATTCGTGGGGCTCGAAATGAGAATTTACTAAGCATAATTCCTTGGCAGCATTCCTTGAGAAACAGTGGTCGATATTAGCCTCGCAGAACTTTTGTCTTTCATATACATCATCCGGTACATCATCACATGTATATACTATAGGCAGTTTTGGTTCCTCCCATGACAGTGTTAGAGTATTTTTACTATTCACGTTTGATTTTGCAGTGCAGCTATTTGTTGGGATATTCCTTTCACAATCAGAACATAATCGAAGATTTGAATTAGGACGACAGTAACGAATTGCTGGTATATGATTTATAAGCAGTTTAGGAACTATGTAACACAAGTACAATGATCCATTAACTACTGAAACCAGCTGTGTGTGATTTTCATTCATTGTCATATTAGATAATACCAGTTCAGGGGAGGGGATGGCAACTGAGTATGAGTTTTTATCTGGAAAAAAGGGTTTAGAGGTATTTTTCAATACAATATCAAAATCTGGTTCTATTAACTTGAAATAAAACTTGGGATTCCAAAATTCGAATTCGGTCTCGTAATTACATATCGCGCAGTAAGCGTTTTTATAAGTTATATTTTTCTCTACGCATACAATAGCCACCGCAATACCTGTCAAAAAATTTTCCACCAAATCGACGGGGCTGGGATTTTCGCAGTATTTAATCATCGTCGGGTTAGCGTAACCTGGTGCGCATTTATTTATCATGTAAATGGGACCATCCAAGAGCGTTTTCTCACAGGCAAATGACCGTTTGAGCTGATGAGCAGTCATGTTATAATATTCGGAATCTTCGCAGCAGTCTCCATACGTAGAACATTTCTCATCACACATGCACTTCCTAGTTCTCAAATCTTTGTATTTCGATTTATTGATAGTATCGTTGTGTTGACAAGTTTCAGTATGATTACACACTCTGAAATATTATAAATTATTGTATGATGTATTGTATTTTAAAAAAAAATATGGGTACCTACCTACCTACCTACCTACCTACCTACTTGTAGTTTTCAAGTTTGAAAAAAAAATCTGCGGT
Source organism: Planococcus citri (assembly GCF_950023065.1). Taxonomy (NCBI): domain Eukaryota; kingdom Metazoa; phylum Arthropoda; class Insecta; order Hemiptera; family Pseudococcidae; genus Planococcus; species Planococcus citri. Next base: position 71,557,322 of record NC_088679.1, on the reverse strand, counting down.
GAATCGATTATTTTTTTAAATTACCTACCTACATTTCGATAGAGTCTACATACATAATAGGTCAGAACAGGTAATATGACGTATAAATTTGTGAATAACCCCCTGCTTTTATCAAATGCCCATCCATGGCCTATTTCCTTGTTGTTTGCAAAATAAGGAGGTAAGTATGAGTATAGGTACTAAGAAACGATCTTCTGTTCTACTTCGCGTTTTTCAAGTTCATGTAGGTAACGTGATTGAGTAAAGATTGCGAATTCTGAATAGGTAGGTACTTAGATAATCGTGAAAAAAAATTCTAAATCAATTTTTTTGTATTTTACAATTTGATATTTTCTTATGATATCGTGAAAGTAGGTAAGTTTACAAGCAAATGCACTAAATACTAGAAACATTTTTCTTTTTCTTTCTAGTGCATGTTCATTGTTAATTTTGTTTTTTGGCCACTACTCTGATGGGAAGATATAATTGTAATAATTACCTAACACGAGTTAAAGGGTGGTCCATAACTAGAAACTCCGCCCGCATATTTTAAAATCTACCTGTACCTGGTGAAAAATAGGCAAAAATACAAAACAATAACACAGATTTAGAAAGAAGAGAACAGCCATTCGTTGACATTGCCAGGGCGAGAAGATTAGCACGCATAACAACGCTTAGAATCCGGATTTTTGTTTTCAATTTGTGTAATTGTAATCGTATTTGATGAAGATTTTGAAAGTAATAGTCGGTGGGCCCGCATAAGGATCACTTGCACCCCCTGCCGATCCTCCGGGACAACTTTTTTCTTAAAAAGAGAGTCCTAAGGAACATTTCTAGGCCTTGTCATCAAAAAAAAAAGTGGCCCTACTTACAAAATGGCGGCCATTTTGATTGACAGGTCAGCCAAAATCGCAGATTTTGCGTTCCAACATAGGTCTAGCATAAACATTTTTAAACCGTACAAAGATAGATCGAAAGAACAGACAAAAATGCATCACCTGTCAAAACTTCAAACGCTAAAAAGCCTTTTTCGATTTTTGGTGAATTTTAAAAAATCAAATTTTGGACAAAATGTGAGAAAAAAATCAACAATTTACTAAATTGACCTAGAAAGCTGAAATTTGAGATATACCGTATTTTCCACCTACCATAAATCAATTGGAAACTGTTTCAAACCGTTTTGAGTAGTTCTGGAGCCTCCAGCAGATTTTTGAAACTAGCAATTCTCACAAAATTTCATCAAATGAAGTTGGAAAGCGGAAATGAATTCCGAAAATACGCTATGAAGTCGACTGCAGGTCAAGTCGTTTTGGAGCCTCCAGCAATTTTTTGAAAACTACTGAATGCTCCAGTAGATTTTTGAAACTTGAAATTTCACCAAAACTTCATCAAATGGGGTTAGCAAGCCGAAATTTACTCTGCAAACTAATTTTAATACAATAATATGAAGTCGACTGCATGGTGGTTTCAAGTAAGTAGTTTTGAAGCTTCCAGCTACTTTTTGGAAATTTCAATTTTCCTAAAAACGCCATGAAACTTTTAAAAATAAGGACACTCGAGGCTCCAAAATTACTTGAACTCACCTTAAGTCGTCTTCAGAGGTATTAAAATTGGAGTGCATCGTTAATTTCAGCTTTCCATCTCCATTTTGATGACATTTTGTGGGTATTTCGAGTTTCAAAAATTTACTGGAGGCTCCTGTAAATTTCAAAAAATCGCTGGAGGCTTCAAAACGACTTGAAATTTACCTACAGTTGACTTCATAGCGCATTGAAATTAGTTTGCAAAATTAATTTTGGCTTTCCAACTCCATTTGATGACATTTTGTGGGAATTTCGAGTTTCAAAAATCTGCTGGAGGCTCCAGAACTGCTCAAAATGGTTTGAAACAGTTTCCAATCGATTTGGCAGGTCGAAAATAGGCTATATCCCAAATTTCAGCTTTCTAGGTCAATTTGGTAAAATGTTGATTTTTTCTCACATTTTATCCAAAATTTGATTTTTGAAAATTCAACAAAAATCGAAAAAGGCACTTCAGCACTTGACGTTTTGACAGGTTATGAATTTTTGCCTGCTCTTTCGATCTACCTTTGTACGGTTTAAAAATTGTTATGCTAGTACAATGTTGGAACGCAAAATCTGCAATTTCGGATGACCTGTCAATCAAAATGGCCGCCATTTTGTAAGTAGGGCCACTTTTTTTTAGGACAAGGGCTAGAAATGTTCTTTAGGACTCCCCCTTTAAAAAAAAAGTTGTCCCGGAGGATTATGGCAAGGAGTGCAAGTGATCCTTATGTGCCCCCCCCCCCGACTATAAACCAAACAGTATGAATCATACCCCTACTTTATTCTGCAAGCCCCTACTAACCTGCCTTGGGGAAAATTGTCCTTTCTGCGCCGACCTAGGCCACGCCTATCAAAATCCAATGCCAACATGTTGCATTTTTTCGTAATTTTTGGGATTTTTATAATCCTAAAAAGTTGTACTTGGGGTAATTTTTTCAAAATTTTTGAGGGAAGACATCGAACTAGCCGCCATATTGGCTAAATTACGTATTTCTCTCGCTGGGTGCTCTTCGTTGCGCTGATGTCGAATTCTTGAACGAAGTACCATGCAAAGTACATACAGCGCAGCCAAGAGCACTCAGCGAGAGAAATTGGCTCTACACAAAATATTACTACCGTCCCCTTTCCCCCTGTCCTGCACTTCCTGCAGTTCGATGTTTTCTCGGAGGGCCCAGGTGCAGTGTCTATATTTTTGAGCATGGCCAGGCCACCATGGAGAAATATCATTTTTCTTATTTTCCTACTAATTTTTGGTGCTTAAAAAGGAGGCAACATCAATTTTCACCAAATCTCCAAAAAACGCTTCGTATAAAGTCATAAACTTGCAAAATGACCAAATAGGTATTTATCTACCGTCTGTAGTTTTCAAGTTCCCCTTTTTCAAACTATACGATATCCCTGTATTCCTTTAAACTAAAGACGACACCTTTAAACATTGAGCACCCTCATCACGTCATCACGCCCTCAAATGCACTTTGAGAACTCGTCATCTATTAATCTCCCATCAAGATCCATCCACATTAACATGTATACTTATATATTTTTTTAAATCGCAGACCCTCAAGAGCAAAAGACCGGCGGTATTTGACTTGGAAGTTTGAATGACCCTTACTTACAATTAATGAAATACCTAACAGTTTCTTGGTGAGGAAATAATTTAGGTACAGGGTGAGCAAAAATATCGTAAATCACAAAGAAAGTTTTTCATAAAAAATATAGATTGGTAACGTGAAATACATAGATGCGTATGATTGGTGGAATGTTATCACTTTAGTCCAACAACCAATCATGTGCTATCATTATCATCATTCACTATGACCAACCGAAATATTTAGTAGAAAACTTTTTTAGGGGTTCACGATATTTCTGCGCACCCTGTACACCACAAGTAAGTAGGTATCTAATGTCTAATTTTTCAGTGGGAGGTTGTACCAAATACGTTGTTATCATTATAGGTTATAAATACCTATTAAAGTACGAAAAGAATGAACGAATAAAACTTACATTTCTAGAGGAGTAGGTGTTTGACCAAATATCAAGGTAACGACAGCTAGCAGAACTGCAATTCTCAACTCAATTAACCTAGAAAAAGAGAAAATAAAAACTAATTAGGTGAGGTAAAGTTCCTGAATGTAGATATTCTCAAGATTTTTTTTCCTAGATAAATTTAACCTGGCAAGCCATCACACTCACTGGCTTAAAAATCATGTCAATCAAAAATGTAGAGAATTTCGTATTCTTCGAACACCTTATTTTCAAAAAATAAATCAAATTTGCGGGCAACCTTTCTTTTTCTTTTTGAAAATTCCAATTTTTTGCCCAAAAGCGAATATTTTAATGTTGCCAAAATCCAAAAGTGGCCTTCCAAAAGTATACCTTCTTTAAGAAGATAATTTCAGATCAGCTGGCTATTTTTGGGCACAGTAGAAAAATTTATGCAAGATCTGGGCCTCGAAACCATTCAGTCTATTTAATACCGAAGTAGATACCATCATTTTTACTTACATATTTGATATTTATCTGACGTGTTTTCCTTCTTCCGGCTTCAAAAGTAAATTCGTTCTTTGGATTTCGGTGAGTTGATTTATTTTTTTTATGTAGGTAGTTGCTATTCAAGTGAGTGCTATTCCTATCTCAATGTTATCATTATCAACCGAGTGATATTTCAATTTATGCAAGAAAGATAGGTACAGCAAAAGTGTCGGTGAAACTTCACATCATCAAGTTACAAGCTTTGTCAGTACAAATGATAGCTTGATCGCAATAAAAATGGTATTTTTGAATTTTGAAACGGTAGTGTTATTAGTCATCACCATTATTAACCGAAATTTTCAGTTGAAAGGATATGACGAGACACAGGGCACATTTCAGATAACAAATATGTACGTAAATAAGTAGCCGTCGCACAACAATCGGATAATCCAAAGGAAATCCGCAACCGGATGATCGGCAGGAAATCTGAATATTCCATCCGGTGGATTACAGGGTGCGTAATTGAATCGGGAAACATCGAGATAAAAAATTCCAAATACACATGAAATTGAAATTTTTAACTGATTAAAATTGTCTGCAATTAAACGGACAAATCGTTCCTAATAAAAATGATTTGGATCAACCAACACTTACCCCCGGTTGGTGCTTTCATATCAAAAATTGGAATGTGAATTCATAAACGAAATAATTGTAAGCATCTTACTCATCGTATATTTTTATTTATTTTTTATTGGATAGGTACCTATTACATTGATTTAGGTAGGTATCTATCTTTACAGTTGTGCCGCAGATGATAAGACCCAGGCACACATCTCTCTTAATTTTAGGAGACTAGAATAAAATTGATATAAATCCAAGCATCTGCACTCTTAACTATCGTCCAAAAATATTCAATTATCGCAAACGAACGTGTCTAAATAAACTTACATCTACCCCCTGAAAACATCCTTTGCGATACAGGTAAAACGAAATTCCGGATACCAGAATAATAACGCTGACAATGACTAAAATTATTCTAACAGCTTGATGAGGACTCTCGGTGTAGTGAGGGTAGAAATCGTCGTAATTGTGGTAACTGGAGTATCCCAAGTAACTTTCAGCATCTTTCGAACACCATGAATCTGCCTTATGATCAGATGCGTTCGCACAAACGCAATCTGAGCCGGTTTTGTTGAAGTAAGCGGAATGTATCAAGCATATACCATTTGAACATCCCCAGTTACACGGAGATGTCATCTGTTGATACAAAAGAATAATTAGTAGGAATCCAATATCATCCTAATCTATCTTAAAAAGTGAACCGAGCTAGGTATGTATTCTATTTAACAAGGAAATTTACCTGACTCCGATTCTAACAAAAAATTAATTTTTGGGAAAAGCATGTTCCGAAACACATCCAAATAAAATTTCAGCCTTCGTATTTAATCTTTTGTTTTGAAAACAAGAAATTGTATATTTTTAATCAAAAATAAAATAGGTACATATTTCTGGAAGGGGTTTTGAAGCAGACCTAATTCTTCTTGAAACCAAATTCTATTACAGGGGTTTGAAAATACCTAGGTACCTATTTGAGAAAAGTCGAAATCTGTTTGAAAGCTTCAGATTGGTTGGAATTATCATTTCTGAAACTGGGGAAATATTTTGGAACGCAGAGGTGCCAATTTTTTAGTCATTATTGAAGGTTTCAAAAAAAAAAAAACAAAAAATTCGGTAACTTTGTGGCTATTTTTCTCGTTTTTTTTCTTCAAATTTTGAAATAATGAACAAAGAATTGGCACCACTGCTTTCCAAAATATTTCTCCAGTTTCATATACAGAGACGTGACAAAGAGGTGAGTTGTGATTGGGGGGGGGGGAGGCTGAAATTTTCCCAACTTTTTCCACTGGATTTTTACCTCGAATCCCCCCCCCCCCCCGGCAAGATTTTTCCAGCCAATTTGCCAAATATGATTTGAACAAATTTTGAAATGGGTGTTGAAGACAAAAAATGTTGAATGATTTTCAATTCAAAAACATTATTATTTTATACAAAAAATTTGAAATTTGAAATTAATTCTGATACCTATGTTTCCGAATTTTTTCAAGTTCTTTTTGGGACCAGACTATTTTCCCAAAAACAGGCTGGGTTCAAAAATGTCTCCTCTTTGAGCATCCATATCTCCCCTTCAGGAGCACCTCCTTAGCTACATTTTTTTCTGGGTGACTTTCAACTCGAAACGAAGGTCTAAAGTGAATTTGATCGAAATTATTTTACATTAAATTTTTCTTTGCGATCCATCCTAGTCTCTAATGTTAATATTTACCTACATTTTGATATTATTTGTTCGAGACATCACTTACTTTAGTAGTTTTTTCCGAGTAACTGTATCCATAAATCATCAATACTGGATCTGAACCGTTTAGAGCGATTTTTGGAACAAGTCGATTTCCAGCAGAGAAGTAAATATTATTCGGGTTGTTGGGATTAGCTTTGGAGCCATTGGTATTAGGGTTTATAATCCAGTACAGGTATCGAGCATTAACAGTAATTGATAAGTAATCAACTCTCAGATCTGATTTGAATATCTGTACAAAAATGAATCACCAACGAAAATAATTACTTGTAAATTACCTATTTATGTATACATAAGTATCAAGTACCTATTGATGAATATTAAAAAAGATTATTATATTACTTTTCGGCCATCTCCATTGAATTTAGTCACTTCAATTTTACGACGCGAGGAATCAAGCCAATATAACTTTCCGGCAGCTTCGTCGCATGCGATCGAATAGATGTCTCCCAAACCTTCGTCAATTACAGGATAACTGTTTTGACCATTCATATCGCCTCTCATGATGACGAATCCAAATTCTTCGGCTTTCATCGACCAAAACATAACTCTAAAATATAAACATGCTTAATCATATGTATAAATGCGCTCGTATCCAAATACAGTACGTTCTGATAATACATATTAAAATTTAATTAAGTAAGTAAGCAAATTTCTCGTACCCTTCTCTTGGAGATAATGCGAGACTGGTTCCAGTATTACTCAGTGATTGAACTTCGATGCATAACTGTCCGTCACTTCTACATGCTGATAGACGTTTGTTTACGTTATCGATAAAATATATATTTCCTGTTCTCCAATCGACATCTATCGCGTTGACTTCGCCAATACCTTGAAATATTTATCGAAGAATTAAGTATAAATTAAGTAGGTAGTGCTCAAGAATTTGCTCAGAGTTAGTTTTATAAGTAAGCATTGCTTCAGGTTCATGATTTTTGATTTACTTATACCTATGTATTTCAAGAGTATTAATAATATTGTAAATTTTTATTGCTAGAATAATGTAGGTACCTACAATAAAAAAAAAGAAAGAATGCAACCCAAACTGCATAAGGATCAACTGGTTGTCAACTATTAGATTTCCAAAGGGGTTATTCATTGAAATATTTTTACAAAAACTTTGTGATACGTATTCATTATTTGATTATGAATCAGTAATCAGTCCCGATGTACGAGTATCAATGAATTTACGAAAATTTTCCAAACTTCATTTTAAATGAAGAGCTAAATTTTGATCAGCGGTGTCAAAATACTGATCACCCTTTTGAAGTTCGTTCGATGATCTTCAGTGTAATAATTAGCTTATCACCTTCATTTTTGTTAAAAATCTTTTAAAAGTGAGGAAGAAGGTAGCCCTGTAATTTTTACAAAGTTGAGATTTCTAGGAAAATTGTCAACGTTTTTGACGTTTTTCAACTTTTCTTTGTAATTTTGAAGGGATAAAGCAAATACATAGGTAACATACAAAAACAGTTTAAAGTAAATTTTAACAAGGGAAGGAAGTATGATACAGTGATTTTAAATCTAAAAGGTCTTCAAAATAAATATTTTGCAACTGAAACCTTGAGAGAATGGGTACAGTAACATTACCATACAAAGATGATTTTTTAGCAACAATGGCAAAATGGTCCTGCCAATTTAGAAATCGCCGGTACAGGGACGAAACTAGAACTTATCTTTGAGAAGAGGGGAAAGGGATGTCGGCCGAAAATTTACCGACTAATTTGAGGAGAAAAAATACCAATTTTGTCGAATAAAATGGCGATGAGTTTCGAAGCGAGGGCAAAAAGCATTCGAAAGCTTGTACCTATGTATTTTAAAAAGTAAAAAAAAAACAAATTTATTAAGAGTTCATTTTTTGGCTTAAAAATTTTAGAATTTGAATTATGGATTTTAAAAATTTTAATTAAAAAAAATAGAAGTAAAAAAACTTGCAAAAATTTGAATTTTAAGAAGCAAAAAACAGTAATTTTTTTATACGAGAAGAGTGTTTTTTTGATTTAAACATTTTTGAAATTTGAATTATACTGTGACAAATTTTCTAAGAAGTCCAATCTGAAAAAAAGCCTATTAAGTGAAGCGAGGGCAAATCGGAAAACTCTTTCGTTGTTTTTTTTTCGTGACGAGTAGTCTATTTTTTGGGTTAAAAACTTTTGAATTTTAAAATTTTTCTCATAATTTCAATTTTGAAATGAAAGGAAAGCAAACAGCAAAATATTTTGATATCAGGCTTACAAGGAAACCACTCGAGATGTCCATCTCCACTTATAGATTTGAACGAAATCGCGATTTTTGAAAAGAACATAATATAAGTATTGAAACTTCTAAACTAATCAAAATTTCAACTGCCTAAATTGGTTTTTCAATTTTTGGCGAATTTTTTAAAATCCAAAACTGATTACTTTCAGTTATTATTTTTATTATTTTTTCAAATAGGCATTTATTCTGTAAAAGTGATGAAAATTAGCCCAGATACAAATACCAGCTACTCCAAACCAAATTTTCACCATTTTGTGCTAAACTGGAGCCTCCAGCGCGACGTTAGTTTTCTCCAGAATTTTTGGATTTCTTCAAAAAGGCGAAAATACCTGAATTTGGGCTGCTAAAAAGCGAATTCCTTGTAGTTTATTCTCGACCTGATTACCGAGTTGTTCGACATTTGGGCTAATTTCCAGGTCGAAACACCTCCAAGGTACTTTTTTGCTTACACTCACGTAGGTAATGAAAAAAAAACAACAACAACAAATAACCCAAAATTTCTGATCAAAAAATTATACTCGAGGTATCCACCTAGGAAATAAAAATGGCCCAAATGCGAATAAATTCATCGATCAGGTCACAATTTTATGCCACCAATAGATTTTTAGCTGCCCAAAAAAGAAATTAAAAAATTCTGGAAAAATTGAGATTCTCTCTGAAGGCTTCAGAATGCCCAGAAATGGCGAAGTTCGAAGTCCAGGTGTCAATTTTTGACAACATACAGTCACTCGATCACTCGTGCCAATTTATAAAAAAAAATTTTAATAAAAAATTTGATTTTTTTTTTTTATTCAAATTTTATAATGCTCTCGCGTCTTTTACAGCTGTATTCAAAAATTCTGGAGAAATCCAAAATCACAATGACAATTTGACCAGCAGAAATTTTGGTTATGAGACTTTCAGACCATGATCTTTCCAAAAATCGCAGTTCGGTTTACATTGTTTTGGAAGATTATGATTTTTTAACCCCTTCCAGCTTTTTCCAGTTGTAGAAAAATGGTCTAATAGGTATAGTTCCAATAAAACATAATATTTGAGATTCTGCGTCGAAAATCTTGACATAGGCCACTGTCATCAAAATTCAAGACCACTTTCAAGGTTCTACTAGTCGGTTGAAAAAAAATGAAAAAATTTTGTACATTTTTGGCTACCTATTTTGCTCGATTATTTGAAAAAAAAATTTGACACCACGGTACTGTAAAATATTCCCTCAGTTTCAGAAATTACATCTTTTAATGTTTTAGAATCATTAATACGACATATTCGAGAAGAAAAAATGTTCAAAACGTGAATTTATTCAAAAAAAAACGAGTGGATAGAAAATTTTCAACCGCCCAGTAAAATCGTAAAAATGATCTTGGATTTTGATGGAAAATGACCTGGGTCGACTCAGAATCTCAAATAATATCTTTTTGAACGGGGCTTATTTTTCTCAAAACAGGTTGTGCAAGGACAAAAGCAAAAAAAACACGTTTTTTTTCGAAAATGGCCCCTCTCTGAGGATTTATATCTTCCCTCCAGGGGAACCTCCGGAACCATTAATTTTTTTCAGTGACTTTCAACGTAAGAAATGAAGGTCTCCACTGAATTAGGTCAAAATCCTCGAACAATTTTTTCCCATGACCTACCCTAATGTACATTGTACATAATATAGGTACCTAATGCGTAATGTATCATACCATTGCTAATCAGAACGATATTTGATCCAAAGTTCGAGCCAATTGATGTTTTTTCGATGACTTTCTGATTTTCGTACGTTCTTCCCCAATACACATAATCGTTGCCAGCTGCAATCGCTGATATAGGACTACTCGTTTCTTTAATAAGAGTGCTGACATTGCTGTATCCTTGTATACCCCTGACTGCTCCTTTCACCGTGTAAATCAGCCAATTTTTGTTTTTATCTGAAAATAAACGAAAAAGGAAACAGAATAATTTGTGAACGATGAATATGGTATGCCTAAAATTAGATGAGCTACCTTTTTCTTCGCAAGTGAACGATGAGTAAGGTGTAGAATTAATGACGAAATTTTCTGCGCAAGAGCACTGATTGACGTCGTGATAAGCGATACATTTTTGATCACAATAATTATTTTTGTTAGTGGCGCAACCTTGTATGTCTAAAATGAATATAGTAAACTTTATTAGTTTCCTTCTGTGAATATTTGCCTTTGGTATCCGTATGCTGCAAACAAATAGGTGTAGGTATACTGTACCTCTATAGATAGGATCGTAATGATCACTTGTTGCATTGAAAAAGCATTGAGGCCCCAAAGGTGTTCGAAAACAAGCATGGTGACAGGTGTTGCATAAGTAGGGATCTTCAAAAAAATAAAATAAAACAGGTAAACGCTGTAGATAATCAAGAACTATTCCTTTTTGAGAAAAAGATCTCTGACAGAAGTATGGATTACCGTAATCGTCGCATTTGCCACCTTCGTCAGATCCATCGATGCAGTGAAGTTCTTCGTCACAAACTCGGTTTATGTCTAAACATCGTAACGAATCGTTGCATAAAAATTTACCTTTCTGCATGGAGCAATCGCCAATAGGAGGCTCGTGAACTATAAATTCAAACAAATAAGTAGGTACATATTAATATAACGAATACCTACCTACACAATATAAAAGTATATAATTAATATACTAAGACAAATAAAAATAAGACAATACAGCAAAAGCTTTCGTCCGAGCCATCGTCACAATCTGTTATGTTGTTGCATCGAACAGCAATAGGTAAGCATTGATTATCCGATTGACACGTGAAGTTTCCTATACCGCATTTCGCCTGGAAATGATAAAAAATGGATTTAATTTTCAAAATATGAAACACAAATAAGTACCTAATAAATAATGTAAAACTACGAGTCTCAATTCTCAACGGACATGAAAAATTTGGTAATCTTTTGTCTCTTCATAAGAAAATTCTAAAAATGAAAAAGTAGGTACATATGGCACTTGATCATCTCTTGAAAATTTTCAACTGATTCTAGAGAAAATTTACAAATGCTTTCACAACTCTGTTTTATTTTCCATACACACCCTTATAAGTATCAAGAAGATGGATTAATTTTTCTGGATTTTTTAAAATTGCTACTCAAATATCAAAGTACAAGTACCTAGGTATTACGACACGTCTTACTTGATCACATCCGTAAGCTTCATCGCTGCCGTCCCCACAATCATTGATCCCATCACAGAACCAACTTGGAAATACGTAATTATGATTAATACAATGGAAACTTCTTACACGTTGATTTGTAAAGTTTTTCTGAAAATTAACACGAATTTAAATAGTTATTTAATTCGTATAGGTAGCTTTCTTTCATCGCAATCATTTCAAGTCAGATTGGTAATTTACCGTACCAGTGCGTAATTTTCACTCAGCAACGTAACAGAGAAGACGAACAGCAAAACTAGGATATTTTTTGAACTCCCTAAAATCATAGAAAATATCTGTATTATACCAAAAAAGTATTTAAAAATATATAGGTAAATTAATTATTAAAAATAAGCTCATGTGTCCAGAGATTAATTTAAAAATTTTTGGAGCTACACAAACACAACCAGGATAATTTTCAGTATCAAGATTCCCCCCTTACTTTTCCGACTCTCCCTGATTTTCTTACCCCCCCCCCCCAAAACAGCCAGACAAAATTTGTCGAAAACTATCTACTCTGTTTTTCTGGTTTCAAGATTTTTCAAATTCAATCATAGGTTTTTTTGAAATGGAAACTAAGTAGAAAATAACAAAATTGGCCAGGGCAAACGGAGGGCGAAAAATTTGAAAAATTTGTATAGTTCGAAAAATGGAACAATATCAATTTTAATGTAAGAATTCAGTTTCTCTGATCTCAACTTTTAAAAAATGTCATTGATAGTTTCTTGAACTTTGAAGTGTGAAGAAGAGAATCAAATTGGCCCAAGATAAGCGAAGGCAAAAGCTTTTTGAAATTCGCAGTTTCAAGAAGCAAAACAGCAATAATTTTGATGTGAAAAGTCAGTTTTTCCACCACTGATATTTTTAACAGTTTGAACAAAAATATTTTTCAAGCAGCTCTTTTTTCAACTTTTTTTTCATTGAAAAACTCCCAAGCAAATCAGTAAATATCTGTTTTTGGTACTACACAAATATGTTGGTGTACTACACAACAAATTTTTGGAACTACACAAAATGTGCGGAGCTACACGTTAAAATAATCACGTGTACTTGGATGGAGAAAGGATAGGATGGTATGAATCTTTTTCTAAACGAATTAGGCTTCGAACTACTTTGATCAAAAATTAAAAAATTAAATGGTACCTATTAAAATAGAAAAAAATGTGAATTTTAAGACTGCGTTGAAGTTTCAAAGTTCAAGGAGAGGAAGACATGAAGTTAAAAATTGAACAGAATGAAGAAAAATCGCGAGAGCGTCCAAAAATACTTCACCAAACCAAATTCCCGGTGCTGAATTATTGTGGTTTTTTAATTTTGGTAAATTTTTCAGAACGTAAATTCTGCTAGTTTTTTATGAAGAATGAAGAAAAAAACATCAATGGTTGTGGTTTCAGGCCGTTCAAGAGTTTTCAGAGAATTTTTGGTATTCTCAATATTGGAAAAAATAGTCATTGAAGGGTCAAATTCTCTTCGGCAATAGGTAGGTACTAGGTAGAAAAAAAAAAAAAAAAAAAAAATGAAAAATTTGTCACATATGTATAAGAAGCTTGAATGACATCCATATCCTATTTTTTCCATCCAAAAAGAATAGGTGGTCTTTTCAAGCTATTCTGGAACCTCTATGAAAATTTTTTACATTATCAGTTTTAAAGAAAAAAAAAAAAAAAAGATTTAAAGCTGGATTTGAAATGTCAAAAACAATGGATCTGAATTGATAAAAAGAAAATTGTTATTCTTTCGGGTGAATTACTTAGGTACCTACTTTTTACAACTATTTCAAATTTCAATTATAATTTTAAAAAAAATATGATTTCGAGGAAGACAAAAATTATGCAAGTACTTTCAATTAGGCTTAGAATAAGATGAGTTGAAGTGATGAGGGGGGAGGAGGGTGTCGTACATATTTAAATACTTTTTTACTTCTCTACTTATTGAGAATTTTTTTTTACGAGAGAACCCAGAGCCATACGGGTATGAATTAGAGTCCTTCGATTTGATCAGAACCAAGCTACTTTGAAAGAGTAAAGCATTTTCCTACAGTACGAAATTATGTTCTTTTTTTTTTAAGAATTTCAAAAAATTTAGAATTTTTTTTTTTATGGTACTTGGAATGAACTTCTTACATTTTCATAAAATATTTTTATTCTTCAAACAGAACAACCCAATGTGAATATTCTGAGAGAAATTTTTATTGGAATTTGTACTATAAATCATGAGATTTTTCTAGAAATTCGACGATTTTTACTATAAATTATGGCAATTTTTGATTTATTCTATAAAATATAGTAGATAATATTTCTCTGTATTGTAAAAATGACTTCAATTTATAGAAATAATGGTTAAATTTATAGTAAAAATCGTCAAATTTTCAGAGTTCATCCAAAATCTCACTACTTATTGTAAAATGTGCGAACCATTTTTCTCTGTGATAGTACCGGATTAGTGATTACTGATTACCTATTTCATTTCAATCCTTCACCTCGAAAAATACTAACATCAATTTTATAGACCATTCTGGAGTCTTCAGCGGATTTTAGATTTTATACGGGAATTTAAAAATTGATCTGAAGTGACTGTGATATGGTGAGATATGGCCCAACTACGTAAGTAGTTATTAGAAGCACAACTACGTAGGTAGTTATTCGAAGCATAACTAGGTAGCGTGAACGTAAGTGGTGGGAACGTGTTAACTCCGCAAAGGTCGTGACGTAGGCAACGCATCGAGCAACGCATCGATCGCGATGCGTATATAATGCATCGCGATCGCACCAAAATTACTTAGCATAGGTATCTCGAGCTCGCCGGTGCTTCGTCGTAACGCGCATTTCCTCAGATATGAAACTTAGTAGATGTGACAGGCAGGTAAGGTATCCAGTAAGGGTACCTATCCCCTATTTATCCAGGCATTGCCCACTACATATAGTGGTTAAAATGAAATTACGTCGTGATTCGAATAAGTTAACTATCCGATCGCGATATTATTGGGTATGGAGTAGATCTTCCCGGGCATCACTCCTACTGCTAGTAGAATAGGTACCTCGTGTAATACATTGCTGTCGCCTGGCCTAGTATGAGTGAGCCACCTTGAAAGAGACAGTAGAAGCGGACATTATGTGGACCTTGGTGAGTAACCTCATCATTTATTTAATAAGGTAATTTTTCCCATACTTACGAGTATTGAGAAGTAATCTCTTTCTTCGTAAGTATGCAAAATTAGGGTTTATTGTCATCCCTGCATAATTCATCACCTTCGATTACAATAATACTTTAGCGTATTATATCTTAATTCATTAGCGCGAGACGCATAATATGGACTGGTGTCCATATTAATGATGTAAAATTATGTAAATTCTTTTATATCTTGATTCACCTGACATGATCGAATTATAATAATAAATCAATTAGACACGTTGTATCGTTTTGGTGTTATTATTATTACATCGGATCATAAATGCATATAGTATTTCTGCATGATTTCTGAGCTCTCCGACACCCATAGACTAGCCAGGTATAGGGAAATATTAACTACTTACGTAGTAATATTTAGCCTTCTCCCCTCAGTAATATTTCTAATAATATTCTCTTCAATAGTCATTCGAGAATTAACTATATCATTTTGGCGCCCAACTTCCGCGTAATTCTCCTGAAAATTGCAAAATTTTCAGTCCGACTTACTAAAAAACCCACCCTTAAAATTTTAAATTTTTTCAAAATTTTCAAAATTTTCAATTTTTTCAATTTTTCCGAAACTTGAATTCCAAAAAGCTCTCTTCAAGAGCACAATTCAAGTGAAAAAATTAATCTAATACCTTCAGTAAACTCGCTAAAATACTCGTAAAAAATCCATAAATTTAAAATAATTAATTTCAAAATTTTCAAATTTTTTCAAATTTTTTTTTAAACTAAATATGGTGACAAATTCAAATATTAGAACATAGCGAGCCGTACTCAAATGATAGTTCTGTAGGAGATAGATAAATTTCTACTTCTTTTTTGAAAAATTGCAAATAACCTTCTTTTGACTGAGATAGTTGCATTCATGATTTTTCGTAAAAACACCACGAAATGGCAAAGTATGCAATTCATCTGACTCAAAAGATATCTAAATTGCCTCTAAAATTAAAAATAATGACGAGTTAAAGTATACTAATTCGCGATTTTTTTTTTTTTTTTACTAACATACTAATATTGCATGAAAATTTTCTTAACAACTTCTTCTAAAAAATTTCCGAGTATAACAAATTTCTTTTTACCAAAATCGTATGTCCCATTTACTGCAGAAAATAGACAAATTATTTAACTCGGAAATCACTCAAGAATCATAGTGTTTGCTTCTAAAAGGTCGCAAAGGTCAGAAAAGGGGCAAAAATTATGCAGTCTTTTTAACTAAAAAATTAATAAAATCCATCTAAAATCAACTTTTGAGCAAAATTCATGTAAAAATAGTCAAAATTAGATCCGAAGATAACTTTGAAAATGATTTAATCGAACTATTTCGTGTTAAAAATCTCACTAAATACATGTCTGAAAACTGTAAAAATGAACAAAAATAGTCTATTTTATGCTCTAAATCATAAAATAGTCTCAAAATGTATCTTTTTTTTAGGTTCTTTGTTCATAGCGCAAAGGCTGGCAAAGGTCTCAAAAGTCTCAGATGTTTCAATGTATTTCAAAATACATGATTCGAAACAATCCTAAATCCAATGTAAATCTCTAATATTCCTAACAAGATTTTTTTTGATTTTTGAAAATATGCAAAATCTTAAATACGATCTTCCAAGATAGGTGGCCTGTCTAAATTGACTATTCATGTAGTCTGGCGCCTGACGTGGATTGAACCTCTTTTGGAAAAAGTCATACATGCCACGTATCTTCGAATTTCAGATACTCTGCTATACTTTCAAAACAGAAAAAATACTCCTTTTCCATAAATTCGGAAATATGCAAAATTCTAAAATTCCTGCATATGTCCCAACGTATTTCCGAAAACCATTTTCTGAAAATAAAATTTACCAAAATTCAAAAATATGCAAGTGCTAAATTCATATGTCCCAGCACATCCGTGAAATTTCTAACAGAAAATTCAGATTCAATAAATATAAACCAATTTTTTGACAAAATTCTTAACTTTTTGAAAATTAAAAAATCCGTTTCTAAACCAAAATAAATCACATTTAATAAGCTAAAAATACTCAAAAATGTAATAATAGGAAACTTAAAATGTCTCAAACAGTTTTGATCTAAAATAAAAAACAATTCTAAGTCCGTTTTATGCAAATTAACTAAATAAAAATTACGTTTTCGGATACTAAAAATACGCCATTCCTTGTCTGCTAGAATATATCAGCTGGAATTTTGGTGTTCTATAGTCTCGTATACGATAACTATACATGCCAAAAAGCCTTTGCAAAGGTACAGGATAGGAGTCAAAGAATGACTATAAAATCATAACTATTCAAATTTACTGAATTTTGGACAAAATTCCCTAATTAAAAATTTCTAAAATAACCCTCATTTTTCCATAAAAATTCTGAAATAATGATTTCGTTTCGAACAACTCCGGATTCGTATGCAGGATAGTTAAAACAATAGAAAAATTCAATTTCTTAATTCAGCCTTTTGGAAATATAAAATGAACTAATTTGTCCGGTATTCCTTTGAAGAAATTCAGGGGTTCAGGGGGCAAATGGTTTCAATGTATTGACCAACAATTTGCTAAGTGAATAAAAAGGCATTGAAAATTGAATCAATTCATCACCTACGAATTGCAAAATGACTAGACTATCACATATTTTAGGAGTTTTAATACTCGAAAATATGGAAATCTGGACTCTACCTGTGCTCATACAGACGACACATTTTTCTGTATTTTTCAGACTGCGTAATGAGTTTGATTATTTTGAATAAGAAAAAGTGTCAATCTGGAGTGCAACAGAGACCAGGTTATAGTAAAAATGCCGTAATATTCACTAAGTGAAAAATAGGTCAGCACAAGTATAATTATATTTTCCAAAAATCATGGTTTCTTCTACTCACTGAAACACATTCTAGGATGTGTCCAGTGAAGGGAAAACAAACCATATAAAACTTCCGATCAAATATTTCAAAATTTCATTTTGAAAGTCCCAAAAAGTATTTCATACACAACACAGGATCCTTTACACAATTCTATGTCTCACGAATTCGTTTCTTGTATACTGGAAAAATGCCGGTCAATATTTTGAGGTTTTAAGTCTCGTAAACGAAAAAATATGAAACTTATGCTCGAAGTATTGGCTGGTAAAATTACACAGTGGACCAGAAAAGAATCTAAAAATCCCCAACAGATCTGAAAAAACCAAATTTCACATTCTTTTCTAAATCTTTCTAAACCAAAATCTACCCCTATAAAGTTCTTTGTTACATAGATTTCTTCTCGAAAAAATAGTCAAACTCCAAACTATCAGGTTGTTTCATATACCAACACTCTCGTTTTCGTTTCGAAACACTTTCCATAGCCACATTCCAAAGACCTTTTTGCCTTTGCAATGCACAAAGAAATGGTCCGTGAGAACCAAGTTATAAAAATCTTTGTCTTCCAGGGGAAAATTATTCCGAGCATAAGAAATCAATAAATAATTCTGTCTATTTAAAAACATACACATTATGCACTAATAAGCTATACTGCTTAGGCGCATAATATGTGTATTAAGTAGACAGAGTAAATTTATGAGATTTCGAAATAATAAAACTGTCACTCAAAGATTTCGTTCTGAATAATTGAAAAAATATTTTGACATTTTTATGATCTGTAGATTTCTATTAAAAATCAGTCTTTTTATACACGCGAGTATATGCTTTGTTTATGCCTATAAAAACGATTTAATCAAAAGCAACCAACCTCCAATTAACAAAAATGCACCTTTTTGGATGACACTAATGTCCAATAAAATATTCAGCTACCGTATTTTTCTCAAAATAAATAAACATAAACTAATCCGAAAATAAGAAGCAATAAATGTCACCTAATATGTTCAATATTTTTTTTAACAAACCCATTTAAAAATCACACGTAAAAATACCTTTAATATGCTAATCATATTAAAGGCTCGCGCCAAAAGGTATTAGCCTTAAGTACAGCAAAATGATTAGGGCCATAAAACTGTCAAACAATCATATAGGTAACGAAAAATTATCACCTATTATCTTGCCGCTTTTATACAGGTGATAAAAACGTCAAGATAAGATTTCGTTTACCTTTTTATCATGGTGATAAAACTGTCATGAGTATTCTAGAATACAAAGACATTTTTATCACCTCAATAGCTTCTTTTTTCCAAATTAAAATACTCGGAGATGCTAAGAGAGAATCAATTTATTATATGCATATGTACATAATTAATATAAGAACATATAGAGTAATCTAGTCTAAAAACTAATATTACATAGATATCCTATATTTATTTACATTGTACCCAAGCCCATAAATATGTCATCTTTTTCACATCTTAGAGTGTGGGAAAGATTTTCAAAAATCATAATGCATTTTGGCCGGAACCTTAGACAAATAAAAGCTCCGCCACATTACACACAAAAATCATTCGTGTTACAAGTAGCAACGTGTGCGGAGCTCTTCCTTCAAGTACTCGGCTACCTATTTGATTTCTTCCTTCACGCATCCAGCTACCTACTCAACTCATCTGTTTGAGAATCCAGTGAACTCCTGCTTACTCTAAGGTAATATTGCACAAGTTTTTTGGATTTCGAAAGCAATTCGTTACCCAAAACATTATTTTTCGCGATGGAACCGACTAAAAAACCTGAATCGGAACCCCCAACATCTATTTTTGAACCTAGGATCGAAATATTGACCCCAAAATCGCCTCAATATGATCCAAATTTAGGACCTGCAAAAGTTGTAGTTTTAGAGAATAAAACTGAGGCAGAAATAGATCACATGAAAAACACAGTTTTGGAAAAAGAAACTGAGGAAGAAATAGGAAAAATGTTTGATGAATCTGAACCCTTTTCGATATATGACTTGGATAAGAAAGAAATTGACAAGCCTTCTGATGAAAAACCGCATAAATTGGAAAAATTTGATCCTAATGACGAAAAAACTGATAAATTTGATGAAAATTTGGACAAATATGTCGAAGTGAAAGATCAATCTCAAAGTTTTCAAGAAATTTTGCACCCGGATATACCCATTGAAACTCTCGACGAGAGAATAAGTCGCTATTTGGACTCAAAAGCCAAAAATGAGACCCTATCTTTTGAGGAAAAATTAGCCAAATGCGCAGAAAAAGTGGAAAATTCGGAAAAACTTCCACCATTTGGAGAATCGTTCAAAAATGTGGCAACCCAAACCTTTTTGACTTTCAATAATAATTTGGATTCACAAATTCCCTCAACTGAATCAGCTAGTGAAAATATTGAAATGCAGGAAATTCCCTTAACGAAAGAAAATAAAGCTGATTCAATCGATGAAAAAATGGAAATTCAAGAAACTAAACTTGACAAAAACAAAATTTTTGAAATTCCCGTGATTAAAGACGAAATTAAGATAAAAATTGAGTCACCGAAACCTATGGCTGGTCAATTAATCGATGAGGAAACAATCGAGAAAACAATTGCTCAAATTCAGGAATCACCTCAGGAATTAGAATCTCAAGCTACAACTGCTGCTTTGAATTTAATGACCACCGAAATTATGCAAGACTCTGACGACGATGAATCCACGCTTTCGGGAAACGAGTCACACTAGATGCTCCAGGGGCAGCTCCTAGTGAAGAATCAGCCCCAATTGAGGATATTTTTTCAAAATATGTTTGGATAGGCGATGGATTAGCGCATTATATGATGCGAGGCGAGAATGTCTTAGTGACACATTTACCCGAGCACCTCAGAGACCAGATCACTCTAGAGGAATTGCATAACAGGATATCTCAACTCGATATTCCTCAAAATTCAAAAATAATACTCTCGGCTTGCCAAATTGAATTTAATTATTCTCGAAAACCGTACAAAATCATTGAAGATCAATTAATTGACGTACTCGATCTACTTTTTCAAAAGAAAGCAGAAAGTATTATTTTGCTATTCCCACTGCTCAAACCTCGCATATCATCAGAGCCGTTAGTCAAAATTTCTAGGTACATTGACTTTAAGGAAATGTTTACCCGCGCTACAGCTGATCCTAGAATTAAATTTGTACAGAGCCCATCTATGCAGTTTCTAGAAACTGAGCTTATTAGCCGTGGTGGAAAACAGTTTCTTAGACCAAAAATAGGACCCCATGGAGAAATTCTGCCCGTACGTCAGAGATTCCATTTCGTCCCAATTTTACGAAGATTTTTTCCATCAATTTCGCAATATAAGGAAACCGAAAAATTAATCGAAGCTGAACTCAAACGAATTGAAAAAGCTGCCTTGTTCAAGACTGATCATCAAGATAGGAATATAGAAGGAGATACGAAACGATTATTTGAACCAAAGACAGCACCCTATATTCACCCTGGGGATAAGGAACCAGAAATCGAGCTTGGAGATAAACCCCCACCACCCATGATGGTATCAACTTCAAATCCCGAGTCGATCACACCGGAAGTTGAACTCATCACGGCTCAAATTCCACCACTCATGTCACTGGCTTCAGAAACACCTTCTCCACCACAAATTTATCAAAACATCCAACTCGACCCATTAACCACAGCAGAACTAACCATGGATAACACCCTCAGTTCATTAATGGCAGGGAACATTGAGGAACAAATTGAAGAACCCACTACATCAAGGAGTGCTCGCAAACGAAGAAGAAGGCGAGAAAAACGTTCAAAAACCCCAATACCCCCTGCTTCACCTCCTAAACCCTTCCGCCACCTACAAGATCCTGAAAATCTTAAGGAATCTACCATGGCACAGCTCTTACGTCCAGACACAATAGACCCAGCGTGCATAGTAGGAGTGGCAGTTGGCCCAAAGTATATATCCCTACAATTGGACACTGGGGCAATCCTCAGCATAATTTCTCAACCAGTAATCGATATCCTCACAACTTACGCACCCAAAGATCTTTCTTACATAGAATTGAAACAACAAATCTCCTTGACTTTGGCTGATAGCAAGACAATCGCGATAGCAAAGCATTGCATAGAAATACGATTGGTGTTGGGAAATCGAGAAATAAATATCCCATTTTATATAATCGATTCCGCGGAAAAAGTATTTATTATGGGTAGACTCTCTATGGATTATTGGAAAATATCGCTCAATTTGCATGAAAGAAAACTAATTTGTAATTTTGATCCCGAACATCCCATGGAAATTTGCTTTATTTCCACAGAAGGGATGTTTAAGCCAACTCTATGTTCAGCTAAAACCAACTTACAGATCGAAAACTGGAATGAAACCATAGCAACAGTTGAGGAAGCCGAACTAAATATTTTTGAAAGGATACAAAGTATGAAAACAGACCAAGACTTTTTCACTATAAAAAATTTTCAAGAAGGGATATGGGAACTAGATCTACCATCCTCATTTGAAAATATCGAAATCGAGCCTAATTGTACGAAAAAATCGGTCAATAATAGTAAAATTTATGAGTTCAAAACTTTCCCCTATCGCTATAATGCATATACTAAAGTACCTAATTACTTACTAGATACTTTCATGAGAAATAAAATTAATAATTGCAAAATAGCGCACGAACAACGTGCGATACGCCGCAAGAATTATTTTTTCAGAAAACAATCGACCATGCGATATTCAGGGGCACGAGCTTCAGTTTTCGACACCCCTCCCACTACTCCTCCCGTTAGTACTACCCTAGGCACCCTAGAACAGTTACATCAACTCGCGGACGCATTAGAAATTTTGAAAATGGAGGCAGAGAGTGGACCGTACACAAAAGATAAGAAAAACACCAGAAAAAGGCTCCACTCCAGCAACCAATAATACGACCCCAGGATGACAAGTAGTAGTTAATGAAACTTAGGTGTTGGGTAATAATTTTAGTTAATAATTATATCCTTTAGAATTATAATAATTATAGAATTCACGTATCGTTATACCCCCATCATTCCCTGTAGAAAAAGATACAGTAAAAAGAAACCGTTCATACCTCGCTTTATTACGCGGTACAAACAAGCACTTCCACGCTCACCTTGACACACTACACCGCGGTCGGTCGTTCACCTTTTTATACCTGTGTTGTTATTATAACCCATTCCTATACGATTATTTACCTGCATAGGTAAAAATATAGACCCTCTTCATACGGCTCTCGCATCTCCGTTAAGGATAAAAAATACGTAGTTCTTTTCTGACTTAGTTATTACTCAACAAGTGACAAAATTAGTCCCAAAAATTACAAGAAATGCGATAATAAAGTAACCATACCCTGCAATCATATGCTTCAGTCTCCCCCATAAACTAATTCAAAATGCACCCAATAAGTTCTACGACTCATTGGTGGTAAATTTTTCTTTTACTGCATGAAATGTCTCTAAGGAATCCATTTCATTCAGCTCAATCCTACGTAAATTAAAATCCGCTTAGATTCAAATCGCTTCTCATGTGCATTACTATTTTACAAAAAATTACCATAGCATTTGTCCCAAATACCCTATTCGAAAACCACATGAGGGGATATATTGACCAATATTGTTATGAAAAAATCCTCCCCACCTTCATTAGATATCATGACAAAATTAATACAAATCAGTTCAAAATCATAACCTAACTCAGGCCTATATCATTACCTTAATTCAGATTACGTAAAACAAAATTTAATCCTTATATTGAAAATTTATCAAATTTCTTCTTTCTTCTTTTTCACGCAAAAATCTCAAAATAGTTGACATTTCTTAAGAGTATTTGCTAAATAAGAAAGTGGTGGCGACTCACAAACTCGCGACCGCCACTTTCCTTCAGCAAACACCCTCAAAGGCCCCATAGTTAAAATGGCAGAATAATCGTTGATATTAATCAGGAGTGTGCGTTGAATAAGAAATCAGTAGCGACTTCGTAAAACACGTGGCTACCGTTTTCTTACACAAACACCCCCGATCATTTCATAATAAAACTAATTTGCCTAAAATAATCTAAGAAAATAGATAAAAATATGACACCTTACGGTAGTGATTACAGAGCTTAATAATTAGGATTGCACAAAATTATGAGAATTTCATCTTCTTTTCTCGCCGCAATATTCAGGTCAGAAAACTTCATTTTTCTCAAATCATTCCTGTTAACGATGAAAATTCAAGTAGTATATTTATCCAAAACTACGAAGGACAGAGAGCACCCACTGACTCAGTGGATCATCTTTGTCCCTCGTTGCTTCAAACAAGCTATAGGTCATTTCGTTGTTCTTTCCCATAATTCCATCTTTATTAGTTCACAAAATTGGTAGGGGAGGAACAGCGGCAGTTTATCAACATAAAACTGGATCTTCTCCTTCTTTGCCACCTGTCGCGATAATCAATTTTCTAAAAATTCGTGATCCCGTTGGTACTTTGGTTCCCTTGAAGATTTATTAAAGGGAAGAAAATGCGAGTTGCTTTCAAAATACGCAACTACCATTTTCTTACCTCCAATACCCCCAACTAATACCTAGATGAAAGCATTTCATAACTTTTCTGATCATTGATTGCGCAAAATAGCGACAAACAGTAAAGAATGCTGTACACACGTAAACATAAGTGTACGTCATTCTTTACCGCTGGACGATATCCGCTAGAATGACCGCAAGTCAGAGAAATAGCACGATAAATCTTCGGAAGTTTCTGATTTTCGGCTAAGCAAAATCCACATACCATACTTGGAAGATCCTGAAGGAATATTAGCTACGGATAAGGAGTACTGGATACTCTTTCATCTAGGTAGCCAATACTCCTTTCTCATTACCACTACCCCATAATAAAATTAATTTATTAAATTAAAATTATGAGAAACAAGAAAATAAAGTAAGACCCATATTTGGCGAACGTGTGAGGAAATAACAGCTACGGATAATAAACGCTGGATACTTCAAAAACACATGTAGCCTTCGTTTGTTACCCGTCACCGTTATCCCAAGCTGTATCACGTCGTGAAATTTGAAATCTTCGTTTTCTTCGATTCGAATACACATTATCCGTGTCCACATTTCTTCAAAAAATTCTTCTCGATCATAATCCAAATTAACAGCGTCTAAATAAATAAATCAATCAACTCTCACCCAATATTGAAGCATGTATCCGGTTGCTAAATTCTTCGGTCCCACGTTGCTCCTTTTGTGCACTCAAAACGATCATATATTTTTTTCAAAAAATCTAAGAAGTACCAAAGAATTTTAGTACACAAAAAATTTACTTAAAAATCATTTGAATACTTCTTACCTATATGAGAAGTAGTATCCAGGGACGAGAGAACACACCGCTGAAGCTTTTTATTCTTTTTCACACGATGAATGAAATTGCAAATTAGGATCTAGATCCATCTTCATATCGTTCAAAATTTCAAATTCTGAAAACCTGTACAAAATTACACACCATTCGAAAAATAGATAGGAGTAATATTCACACGTAAAATCCAAATTTATAGCTCACTTGTTTGTTATTCAAGAATTTCCCCCGATGATGATTACAAAACACATTCCTAGTCGTCAATTCCATTTCACTTTCCCAAAAATGCTAGGATAATGGGAAGCTCCCGTAGCCTCAAATAAATCTTGAAAGCTCGATCGATTTAGGTCATTCCTTTTCGCGAGTCAACTTTCAACATCGTACCTGAAATAAGTAAAGAGATTACAAAAATGATCAAAATTAAAAAGGAACAATCGTAATATATTGGTAAAAAATTGTAACTCACCTTTCAGTCGTTAATACGGTTTAAAAATCACGAACACGTTCACACCTGTCATCTCGATCCAATCCCGAAAAATTCCAAATTCTAGGATGAGGAATGCCAAAAATCCTCCTCAGGCTTGATCACGATATAGATCGACTAATACATCCAATACCAGTTGAACCTTTTCTTGTCGTCTCGATCATTTCTAAACACCCTGTAGAATTGAAAAAATCAATTAAAATGTTCATAATCCATGATAAAATAATACTCAAAATTTACTCACGAAAAAACCGGTTGATCCCACGTCGAAAATGTTGCAATCTATGTCGCCAATATCACCACTGAAAACTTGACCACTGTTTGATGGATGACCATAAATCTTCGACAAGCATTTTTCTTCCCCAAAAATCGAACACCTGCACATTCAAAAAATTACACATTGTTAACTAGGCAGTAATTTGGCGATCGTTAAAACATCGAACAAAGCAATAAAATATTATTGTACCAAAATTACGTCACCCCCGTTTGATCGTCTCCAGCCGAACGGATACGATTCTAGGAAATTCGCGATAAGGACCTATCTTTTGATATTTTATTTTTTTTCTTTTTTATCAAGCGACTTCTTGTCTCGACTTTGTCGTGATTTGGTTGTCGACTTCTCATATTCTCAGCTCAGTAATAGTCGTACATTGGTATAAGCCAATTCGTGTTAGAAAGCCTCGCTTATAATTCGCCATTTTTTTCGCGTTAATTTTTTCTTATTTTCAATTCGAGTTCATAACACCGGTACTAGAACCGACATTAGTCAAATTCGCAATATAGACTGCGGATTTTTTCGTTAACATATACATTCGCGATATAGAGTGCGGATCATTTTCTTTGTAATAAACATTCGCGACAAGTGCAGTTAACGTGATACGAAAAATTTGCCTGCAAGTACTCGATTACACCACACACAACCAGAATGCCGCCACTCGATCCTTTACCACCGAATTTCCTACCGAATGACCAGAACAACTTAGCACAAAATATGGAAGGCGACATTGGAGAAAACGGGATGATCATGGATGTGCACCAAGCCGCGGATTTGCTCCTTAACCTGGCGCACAACAACGTCCAGGTAATCCAACATCAAGAACCTTTACTTGAGGACCCGGAAATGGTAGCCGCCGGTTTGAATAACGACACTCCTCCACTCCTGACGTTGGCAGGCATCGCGGTACAGCGTCTTGCACGAGATGAGCACGTCTTACGCATAAGGTATTACCGTATTCATACCGTCAACGACGGCGTTTTATATGCTACCTGGCAGGAGCGCCAGCACATAATCTCGTTCCTAATCTCGCTGGGGATGCCTCCGGCTGCGGCAGCAAACGTAAGGCCGTACGAACCACCTGTCGAAGCAGAAAATCCGGCACAATAACAATAAAAGCTACCAGTTTCGAAAAGAATGAGAATCGAAAGTGTCGAAGTAAAAAACTCATCACACGCATCATATGACTTCCTGTATTTTATCTCGTATTACGAACCTGACGCTGTATATCGATTCAACCATACATTCTGTGTTCATGTTATAGAACTAAGTCATGCCTTTTCTTATATTTTTTTTGTTTCTTGCATTTTTGTTTTAGTTTTGTAAATTTTTTTTTGTATTTAGCCATAGAGCATAAGAAATGAATAACAAAAATGGTATACAGAACGACTGTGTAAATTTAGTTACGTAAAAGAATACCTAATACTTTACTTACACATGACATTTTTTTCTATTGTTGTTACGTTTGTGTATCTTTCCCTCGTGATACTTGAAAATATAGACGAGATTATCACTGATCTTAGTATTATTTCGTTAACACGTACAAAACTCAAGTATACTGTAACATCTCTGCGTAATATTATTAAAGTTCGTACACAATCATTCATTCGGCTACACAAAAATAAAAAAGTAACAACACTACAAACAGCAAAAATAATACTTTCGGCCATGATTAATGTAAAAAATTCGAATTCGGCATTTTTCCAACCAAAACTAATCAGCTGTTGATGCACAGATACTTGTTGCATGAGCAACTCGTTACGTTACGGTTACGGTTCATAGGACACACGCGCGTACGGATTGGCTATACTGCACAATCCTACCAAACCAAAAAACATAAACAAAATCTCATTTCAAAATTTTTCAAAACACATTCACTGATAACCGTTCTAAAAGAGTGCTCCTTTCGAATTTAGAAGACTTGAATGGTGTACGATTTCATAATATTGAATGTAACTCTATGAAAATTACCGACGTAATATAGCGACGAAAAGAGGTATGAACTTTTCTTCGAATATTCCTTTATATACAAATCACCCTATAGATATAAAATAGACACTCTAGAGTTCATCATTTCAAAAAATTTCTTTTTCATTTTCTGACAAATACAGGATTTTGCCGGCACGATGGCTGCAGAAAGATGTGACTACTGCCATTTGACAGTAGTGCCGTTTAATGAAGAAAACCCGACTTACATCTCGCAATGCCAGCACCTCTATCATCACCGCTGCCTAGCAGCTATGATGAGAGGGAAAACGGAAAGAAATAAGCGAAATCAAACAGTGACGCCCTGCGAACATCCCCGCTGCGTTAAGAAGTTGTCCATGGGCGATGTGGCCCAAGTAAAAAGAAGCCCTTCCTCATCCTCGAATCCTAAACTCGAAGACTACGAGACACGCAAGCGAGAAGACGAGATGGCGATTTTCAAACATCGCATGGCGTTATTAGCGGTCGAAAATAAAGAAATTAAGGCACGATATAAATTAGTGCTACAGCACCGAGGTGACGTGGCTGAACCTTATCAAGAGCGAAACCCAGCTACACTATATAAACCCCGTTCCAACCTAACAAACGACTTCGTACCTGTAAATGGTAACTATTTTCCGGCACCGCGAAATCCGACGTACTTCCCGATACGCACGACCTCTACGTTCCACGTTGAATATACTACAGATGGAAGACCATTTATGGTTCAATCAAGCATTTTTCCACCAGCTCCGATCATCACGGATATTGATAATCGTTCTAGAACGATATCGTTTAGGAACCAACATACCGGCAACCCTACGTTCGATCTACGAAACCATATAAACCATCGTCGCTCAGGTGCTATGACCACGAACAACTCAGCTACGTACAACCAACCACACGTACACCGGTCATCAAGTGAACCGAGATTTCCCAAAAAAGGACCTTCAATCTTAAAACACACTCAAGCCGAAGAACGATCTCTACCGCTTGAACAGCTTAAGGGTACGAGCGCCAACAAAGCGAGTCACCACCGTAGATATTGGCTGAGATGGCATACCAGCTCCAATGAAATCCAGCCCTTTTACCCCCTTAATTCCTACCCCAAGTATTTCACCGCAGCGGGATACGAGCACGAGCCAAAAATTTACCGAAGCGTATACTTCACGTTTGATATATTAATGGTCGGAGACGGGCACGTTGAAGCGTTAGCCAGAATTTTGGAAATTAATCGACCTTTCGCCGGTATACTGGATCGCGACCTATACCGAAGGGACCTGTTGCTCGAGGACCTGATGGAATACTTAGATTCTTGGACAATCCTACCAAGACGTATAATGATAAGCATCGGTCACGCGAATATATTACAGAGAACGCCGGAGGAGGAATTCAAGGAGACCCTACGATTATTAGGAAGCGTCTTGAACAAATTGAAGGTGCGAGAAGCAATCATCGTCCCTCTCATCCCCCACCCGTCATTTGATCGAGCAACTTTCCACCGTATTCGTGCTGCTCTTGATCGTCATTGGATAGAAAATTTTAATGGTCTCGTGATCCGAATAGACGATCATTTCTCCGAGCTACACTCACGTCAAGCCCACTTCGATGAGATAGGACCTTACTACGATAATTCAGAATATACCCCAATATTTGGAACCCTAAAGAGCCGTTTTATTCCCGAACTAAAAAAGAAGGTAAAGGATACGCCAATGGAAACTCAGGAGCAGACGATTCAAGCGATAGTAGAAGAATTTAGAAATTCCCAATCCCAACCATCATCGTCCAACGGAGAAAAAACAAATGAACCGAGTTCCACGTCTACGGTTTCGTCATCACAAACACCTCCCGATAAAGATCAAGTGTTGAGTTCTAAATCTCAAAATCAATCATCATCCGAAGAAACTACTGAAACGCCGAACAATACTTCCTCAATTCTATCATCGTCAGAATCTGTCGAAAATAATCCAAAACCGAGTTCTACGTCTACGGTCACAACAGAGACGGTTGAACAGATGATTACCGATCAAAATTCTACATCGACGAACGATTTTACATCCGAAAACTCCGAAGCGACAATCAATAATTCAAGCTCTAAGTCTGCGACTTCTTCGGTCGAGGATATGGATACGACGGATAATTTCGAACCTAAAAATACAGAACGTAGTTCTACGTCTACGTCTGACAAAATTAAACGAAGAAACGCTGCAAAATTTTCAAATCAAATAGCGCATCTACAGCTTACAGAGAAAAAACTGGCTGATAAGCGAAAATCTGAAGAAAAACAAGTTCAAGCGAAGATTGCAAAGTTAGCGATAACGTCACCATCGCACAAAGCCGAATTCCCAGCTCTACAGCCAGAAACACCTTCGACTTCACATACGAACCAACATTCACCCAGCGATACCACAAATCCCTTCCCATACTTCGAAGACATTGCATTTATAAAATGCGAAAACGTCGATACAGAATCCAATAACGATCGATTTCTCGATGAAGCAGTAAAAGAGGAAGAAGAAGAACGATACGCGCAATTTTATGCTGAAACAGCGGTAGAATATGGTTCAGAAAGCGAAAAATCCGATGACGAATATCCTGAAGACGCTGGCTACCAGCGAAAAAATGACAACTTATGAAAATCGACGAAAACGAACCCTTCATTTTATGTTTCCCTTTCGTGCTTTCACAATATAATCCCTATGTCGTTTATGATGGAATTTAATACCCTATCCGTATTATTTTTTCTTTAATTTTCGTATCATCTTTAATTTATTTTCGAAAAAGACATTGTTTGATTATTCTCTCGTATATAGAAACCATTAGGAATAATTTACTTTAAAATAACTAAGTTATTTTGTACAAAAATTTAGTATTTTGTACCCCTGCCATTTTTTCTCAATTATTTAATTTTGTACTTATGACGATAATCGTGAATTTTGTAGGATAATTCGTCGGCTTAGTGCGGAAAGGTGCCTCGTGAAATTCGTTACTTGACACCTGTGTAAAACGGTCTTTCCACTCTGAGCACCATCTATCAGTCCAAATGTTCAAACCAAAAGTTATGTTACCTCAAGGCACCCTTCCCATCACCTAAGATGCCTTTAGATTTGAACTTGGACTGATAGATGGCGCTCAGTGTGGAAAGGCAGTTTTACACAGGTATCAAGTAACGAATTTCACGAGGCACCTTTCCGCACTTAGCCGACGAATTAGTGTTATAATTTATTTATTTATAGACGTTTAGTGATATATTGATTATCCCTTTAAATATCAACGTATTTACCTTACAGATATCGGCTAATTTATTGATCTTTATTATTTTTTGAAATATTACGTTTTGTTTTGTACTTGTGTTTTTTGACTACAATTATACCATCGCTATACTGCAAGATAATCAAGCCTTTTCTTTTTAGATACAAACTACAGCCAAAACAAGAAATATGCCAGTCCAGAAAAACGGTAATGGTTTTAGTCTCTAGAGACTAAAAGACACTCATCGGAAAAACAAGTAATAAAGCTCCAATAATTACTAAAATCTTTCGATACTTCCTAACCAATCTACCCCAAAAAATCAATCTCTCTAGCGAATTTTATAGTTTGATCAAGTTTGATTTTGCATCGAAATCTCAAAAGATTACTTTTCTCTCCATACATTTAGCATCCAAAACAAACAAATTTAGATTTTTTTTTTGAATAATTTTCTCTTTCCAAAATTATATACCCCAAAAAAGACAAGTATGTAATATGTTAAAATATACAAAACTTACCTTATGTTTTCACTCCCATAGCGCCATGACATTTTGACCAATTGACTGCAATGCTACATGCGATTGAACTGACTCCAGTGAGACGTAGCACAATGATCCATCTACCTCCTCCGATGAAAATTGACACAATGAACCATGTATTTCCTCCAGCGTGAAACATAAAAGCAATAAAGCATTTGAATCAATTATATGCGGACGATCAACATATTTCTATCTATTTTAAAATATAAATACTAATATTAAACTATAAGCTGAAAAACTACTCTATATGAAAAACTGACGTGTCAATTGTACCTTATAAATATAAGATAGGCAACAATGTAAACCTAGCATAAATACTTCTCGCTTTCTTCATCTTTCTCTCATATAATGTCTCTTGACCCTTCTTTATTTTCACTTCTTTTCTCTTTTTCGAATGATTATTATTCTTTCTCTATCTTTCTTTCTCTCTTTCTCAATAATTGAACTATTTACCTCAATATTTTTTTTCTTTTTTTGAGAACCGTTAACAACCTCTCTCCTTCAAATCAATCTAAATCTTACATATTATTTTTATCTCTATCTTTCTTTTCTTTTCCTCTCTCCATACTAATTCTACTCTAAAGTACCTAATTATTTATTTAGTTGTATTTAGTAATATTAATTATCTCAGTACGAAACTATCCAATTACCTTTCAATAATGGTGAGGAGGCACACTGGTCCAACTGTCCGTTGATTTCGTCTCCTTCGTGCAGGCCACTTTGTGAATAGGTCAACAACCTTTGGTCAGTCTGCTGTTTATAAACCAAAATACAATTAGGAGAAAATAGTATAAAATACAGACAGCTACAATTTTGGCATCAAAGTAGGGATAATGAAAAATTTTCCATTCTCTTACCTTTTATGATATCGATGAGCACTGACCCTTGGTATCATTTTCTTTTTCTATTTTCACCATTTTCAACAATTTCTGGAATTCTTCGAATCTGAAACACACATAAAAGAAACATGAATTAATAAGGTTGCAGGAAGCTTCATATAAAAAATTATACTAAAATTGAAACGCATAGTCTAACAATAAAAGATCCCGGATTTCTGAAAAACCAAAAAACCTGCAACAAAAAGAAAAAACATACAAAAAATTCATTACAATTTTCAAAAAATGACCTACACATCAGTTTCATATGTACTTACCGATGCACCTACCTGCTGTACTCATGTACTTAAAATAGGAGATACCGTGCTAAGTAAGCTCCTCTTTTGACTGACCCCATTTTGAAGTTGTAAAAAACAATACAAATAGTTAGATTCTGTCACAGTATTCTACACTTTAGGTGTCTTCAACAAAATTTTTTGAACTTTAAATTCTAAATACACCCCACAACAACACGTTAACACACCACCTCTACTACTCTCTCTAGTGGATATGTTTAGGGTCACTGACCTTTCCAATGTATCCCCTGGATCGATTGCTCGTTTGTGTTCTAAATTTTCGAATTTGCTCACTGACATCAAGTAATCGAGGGGTGCAGGAATCATATGGTGACCCTTGTTCCCACAATGCCTGCCCCCACCCATCTTTCGACCTCTCTTGTCAACTCAAAATAGTCTGCAATCGCAGCAAGTAACGGGGGGCAGGGGTGAGCTATAGCCTCATCAGTCTAGCTTCTGGATAGGAGGGGAAGAGGGGGGAAGTTGAGGCCTATCTCCCATAGCTTTTTTAAGTCATAACCGTGACTTTCCTCGATTGTTACTCAATTGAGTTAACCCCACGGGGGGCATATGATATGGTGAGATATGGCCCAACTACGTAAGTAGTTATTAGAAGCACAACTACGTAGGTAGTTATTCGAAGCATAACTAGGTAGCGTGAACGTAAGTGGTGGGAACGTGTTAACTCCGCAAAGGTCGTGACGTAGGCAACGCATCGAGCAACGCATCGATCGCGATGCGTATATAATGCATCGCGATCGCACCAAAATTACTTAGCATAGGTATCTCGAGCTCGCCGGTGCTTCGTCGTAACGCGCATTTCCTCAGATATGAAACTTAGTAGATGTGACAGGCAGGTAAGGTATCCAGTAAGGGTACCTATCCCCTATTTATCCAGGCATTGCCCACTACATATAGTGGTTAAAATGAAATTACGTCGTGATTCGAATAAGTTAACTATCCGATCGCGATATTATTGGGTATGGAGTAGATCTTCCCGGGCATCACTCCTACTGCTAGTAGAATAGGTACCTCGTGTAATACATTGCTGTCGCCTGGCCTAGTATGAGTGAGCCACCTTGAAAGAGACAGTAGAAGCGGACATTATGTGGACCTTGGTGAGTAACCTCATCATTTATTTAATAAGGTAATTTTTCCCATACTTACGAGTATTGAGAAGTAATCTCTTTCTTCGTAAGTATGCAAAATTAGGGTTTATTGTCATCCCTGCATAATTCATCACCTTCGATTACAATAATACTTTAGCGTATTATATCTTAATTCATTAGCGCGAGACGCATAATATGGACTGGTGTCCATATTAATGATGTAAAATTATGTAAATTCTTTTATATCTTGATTCACCTGACATGATCGAATTATAATAATAAATCAATTAGACACGTTGTATCGTTTTGGTGTTATTATTATTACATCGGATCATAAATGCATATAGTATTTCTGCATGATTTCTGAGCTCTCCGACACCCATAGACTAGCCAGGTATAGGGAAATATTAACTACTTACGTAGTAATATTTAGCCTTCTCCCCTCAGTAATATTTCTAATAATATTCTCTTCAATAGTCATTCGAGAATTAACTATATCAACTGTAAATGAATTTCAGCCTGTAGCACTCGAGTTGATGCTTATTGGGGAGTGGGGACTCTTTGGACCACTTTAAGTAGTTACCACAATTAATTTTTGATCAACTTGTAAGTATTTGTATTTGTAATTAAATTCAAACGCAAATTGGAAATCAATTTTTCAAAGCTGCAGATAGGTACCATATATATGCTCTTTCTTTGCGAACAAATTGCTCTGGAGGCTTCGAAATGGGATCAGGAACGGTTATTTTCATGTCAGACTTTGGTATGGTTACCTATCTACGTGAAGATCCACAGCAACTTTTATTTTAGGATAATTTAATGCTTTGTGGCCATTTTTCAAGTGATACTCGTATTTGGGGCCATAATGTTGGGAAATATCATCAATTGAAAGGGGGGGGGGTGTAATACGAATGCAAGTTGAAAATAAAATTCAGATAAGAAAATATTCAAACTACCTAGGATGAGAAAAAGTTATAGCAAAAATATAGAGATACCCACTACCCAGTCACCAGTCACATGACCAGGATTCTTCTAAGAGGAAGGTAAAACAAGATTTTTACATAAAAGAGAAAGTCGAAATTTGAAATAATTTTTTTAAAATCCAGCTCATAATTCCGTCACTTGAACTCGATAAAAATAAAAATCAAATCACTCTAGAGCGAACATTTTTTAGAAAAAAATTGGTTCATCAGAAATAAGCCAAACAACGTTTTATTATTTTTGTACTCAAATTTGAATCTACTTAGAGTCTCGCAATCGTCCCTTTCTCCTTCATCTCGGTACTCCACAGATGATATCTAGGTAAGTACTATTTCTATTTTTTCAAAGAGATTTCATGCAAGTTATACAGTTCTATCACAAAGGCAAAGTACCTACGTGTACTTCCTTCACTTTATCATACCTGGCATCCTACTTGGTGCTTTATTTTAACCCTGCGAGTGAGTACCTATCTAAGCCTAAATGTGGATACCCAACGCACTAACCTACATCAATAAATAAGTATTATTAGGATGATAATTGATAACTTACTCATCGCAAAAGCTTAAATTACTCAAGTATTGTAACACTCTTATACGTTTTTTTTTTTTTAAATAACAATAATCACAAATTCAAGTAAACTGCATTACGATAGCACATTAACTCGTAGTTAATAACTACATTAATGTGTTTTCATGAACAATCGTGGGTTGAGTTGAGAAACGTTATCGTCCAACTTCCGGAGGAACTCAGTCTCGATACGTATTTTCGAATAATCTTTTCCACTGACTCGAAGAAAATTAAAGTTAGATCAAAGCGTACTCTGTTAATACCGAACTATCACATCACGTTTTAGGTACCTACTACCTACCCACTGAATAGGTATCAATCACTACATATAATTTAGAAGTGTATGAGTTGTAGTGACGAATTGCATAGGTACTTTGATCCTTTAAATTATAAAAAGGACTTTGAGCCATTTTGACATTGGCCAGCATACGTATGTAAATAATGTAACTAGACCTAATTGAAAGCATAAATGAATGAATGGATTTATTCGTAAATAAATTCATCACGATTTGTTGTCTCGCGTTGTCGACTGTGTATGATAGTACATCGTATTTTAATGCTTATCTGTAATTGATAATGGTATAGGCTATGGTGTGTCTCATAGCGCAAATGTGTTGCTTTGAAACGGATATATCATACCTAATGTTACAAATGTGATGGGCGTACGCATATCGCAAATTGTAATTACGTTTTATTGAATTTTTACTCGAAATATTCGTTCATTTAGGTAGCCCATCAGGTAGATTTGTCGGTAATTAGGTAACTAATTTTTTTAAAATACATCACCATCCACCAAGACAAATTTCAGCTTTTGAATTTCATTTTCTAATTTTTATTGAATTTTTGACAATTCGAAATTTCCCAAAATTTTTATGGAAGAATTAGAATTTGATGAAATTGAGATAGGAAAGCTTAAATTTGGTTCAAATACCTTATTTTGGAATTTTCAAGTTGATAATATGGTTTTGAGCCTTTTCATGCAGCCAGGGCCTTGTGTATATTTTTATAAGCTATTTTGAGTTGAAATAATTTATTAATTTCGTGTTTTATTTTGGTTATTTAAACGAAAATTTTTCCAAAACTGGACAATTTGAAAATCTAATGGATGAAAAGGTTCCTATAAAGAGCTTAAAACTAATATCAGTTATCACCAATCAATTCGAAATGTTAAAAATAAAAAGACACGAAACAATTAATAAGCCGCAATTTTATCAAATTGAATTTGAATTTTTGCAAGAATTTGTAAAATTAAATTAAATCTGACTTGGTGAGGTATATTTTTTGGACGTCTTTTCAATGAGGAAATCCAAAGAGCGAAGATTTATTTCATGTATAATAGTCCGGCATATGACAATAGGAGTAATTGCACCCCCCCGTCGATCCTCCGGGACACTTTTTTTCTTAAAGGGGACATCCTAAGGAACATTTTAAAGCAAAGTTGCCAAAAAAAAAGTTGGCCTGCCTTACAAAATGGCGGCCATTTTGATTGACAGGTCAGCGGAAATCGCAGATTTTGCGTTTTAATATAGGACTTGCACGAACTTTTTCAAACTTTACAAAGGTAGGTCGAAAGATCATGCAAAAATTTATCACCTGTCAAAATTTCAAGTGCTAAAGTGCGTTTTTCGATTTTTGGTGAATTTTTGAAAATCGAATTTACTTAGGTCAAAAATGAAGGAAAAAATCAAAATTTCACCAAATTGACCAAGAGAGCTGAAATTTGGGATATACCCTATTTTCGACATGCCAAATCGATTGGAAACGGTTTCAACCCGTTTTGAGCAGTTCTGGAGCCTCCAGTAGATTTTTGAAACTCGAAATTCCCACAAAATTCCATCAAATTGGAGTTGTAAAGCTGAAATTTATTCTAAAAACTAATTTCAATACGCTACGAAGTACTGCAGGTGAATTTCAAGTCGTTTTGGAGCCTCCAGCGACTTTTTGAAAATTCCTGAAACCTCCAGCAGATTGTTGAAACTTTAAATTTTCACAAAATTTTATCAAAAATGGAGATGGAAAGTTGAAATTTACTCTATACTCCATTTTTAACAGCCTCTGAAGACGACTTCAGGTGGATTTCAAGTCATTTTAGACCCTCCAACAACTTTTTTGAAAATTACTGGAGCCTCCAGTAGAGTTTTGAAATTTGAAATTTCCCCAAAATTTTATCAAACCAAGATGGAGAATCGAAATTAATTCTGCAAACTAATTTCATTACGCTACGAAGTTGACTGCTGGTGAATTTCAAGTCGTTTTGGAGCCTCCAGCAACTTTTTGAAAGGTTGGGTTGTATGACGATTGAAATTTCCCAAAAATAGCTGGAAGCTTCAAAACTATTGAAACCGCCATGTAGTCTGCGAAGTAAATTTCAGCTTGCTAACTCCATTTGATGAATTAATGTTGGGGAATTTTCAAGTTTAAAAAATCTGCTGGAGGCTCCAGTAATTTTCAAAAAAGTCGCTGGAGGCCCTAAAATGACTTGAACCCACCTGAAGTCGTCTTCAGAGGGTGTTAAAATTGGGTTGTAGAGTAAATTTCAGCTTTCCATCTCCATTTGATGAAATTTTATGAAAATTTAAAGTTTCAAAACTCTACTGGAGGCTCCAGTAATTTTCAAAAAAGTTGTTGGAGGGTCTAAAATGACTTGAAATCCACCTGAAGTCGTCGTCAGAGGCTGTTAAAAATGGAGTATAGAGTAAATTTCAGCTTTCCATCTCCATTTGATGAAATTTTGTGAAAATTTGAAGTTTCAAAAATCTGCTGGAGGTTTCAGGAATTTTCAAAAAGTCGCTGGAGGCTCCAAAACGACTTGAAATTCAACTGCAGTACTTCGTAGCGTATTGAAATTAGTTTTCACAATAAATTTCAGCTTTACAACTCCAATTTGATGGAATTTTGTGGGAATTTGGAGTTTCAAAAATCTACTGGAGGCTCCAGAACTGCTCAAAACGGGTTGAAACCGTTTCCAATCGATTTGGCATGTCGAAAATAGGGTATATCCCAAATTTCAGCTCTCTTGGTCAATTTGGTGAAATTTTGATTTTTTCCTTCATTTTTGACCTAAGTAAATTCGATTTTCAAAAATTCACCAAAAATCGAAAAACGCACTTTAGCACTTGAAATTTTGACAGGTGATAAATTTTTGCATGATCTTTCGACCTACCTTTGTAAAGTTTGAAAAAGTTCGTGCAAGTCCTATATTAAAACGCAAAATCTGCGATTTCCGCTGACCTGTCAATCAAAATGGCCGCCATTTTGTAAGGCAGGCCAACTTTTTTTTGGCAACTTTGCTTTAAAATGTTCCTTAGGATGTCCCCTTCAAGAAAGAAGTTGTCCCTGAGGATCGGCGGGGGGGGGGGTGCAATTACTCCTATTGTCATATGCCGGACTATAAGTAGGTTAAAAAGAAATATAAAATAATATTGCATGCCAAGTTTTTTTTTCTTTTTTTTTCAATATTAAATCAATGTAGTTACCTATGTTACATTTTAAATTTCAAAATAGTATGTAGAACAACTACAAATTTTGTAGCTTTTGATGGGAAACCACGAACTTCCTTCACTGCTAAGCTCCATCTATTCGAAAATAAGATAATTTTTTGTTTGTCTTGAAAGTTTATTCCATGCTATGGTGTTCTTATCCTTTTGCAGCGTCTTCGAATTAAGTCTACTACTGTCAACACAGGTTGTACGTACCTACTAGGAAGGTAAAAATTGAACATTTGAAACAATAGAATCCAATTTAGCAGCGTTGGAAAAAAAATACAAATATGTAGCTGCTTATTTGAGCAACATTTACCCCCCCCCCCCTCCTATAAATCGCACCGAGGTCAAAAAACTGAAAAAAAGCACCGCAAAACAATAGTTTTGTTGTTTAATATTTAACACTTCCTTCCTCGTATACACTTACACACATAGATAATCAATATACCTGTCCTATCTACCTACCTATAAGTAATAATTGTAGATAAGACATAGGCACTCCACTTTCTACTCCATTTCAAGTACTCGTCTTGTTAGTATGAGTAAGTGTTCAAATATTGAAAAAATTGTGAATCATTTGTGGTTTATTCGATTATTTTATAATGATGAAAAGTTTTCAGTCGAGGTGTAAGCTTCTCGGTGTTAAGATACTTATTCGGTACTTACGTTAGCTACTTACAGTGAATAGCTTCCATTGGAACTAATATTTCAGATTTACTTATACTACAAGTTGGATTTTGTCAGAAAATCTCAAGATGGCGAATACCGTCTGGATGGTACTTTTTGGAGTTGTTCTTGTGTTGCTACTGTTGCTGCTCGTTGGAATAGTATGTTTTTTGAGATATGGATTTAATATAAGAAGAGTTTTCCGTTAGACTAATGTCAAAAAAAAAAAAAAAAAAAAATGTCACTACTTATGTAGAATGTACGTAAGACTTGCTTTACCTACTTACCTATACCTATATGAATATTTTTTACTTATGGTAGTGTATATTATCACCTTACCTACAACATACATCATTCATTAAAATTATTGTTCAACGTTTGAGTGTGTTTTTTTGACTTCGTGAAACTTTTTATTAAAAAAAGTGTAGTCGGACTAAGTGCTTCAAAGTTCACAACAAAAATTCAAATAAACTTGCTCTCCTGTACGAAGCTCCTCAAAACAAAAAAAAAGTAAAATGAAGGAAATAGTTTGAAAATTTTCTATAAGGGTACCTATACATCTATCTGTGTCATAAACTAATTATAATGAAAAAACTTCTTTATGTTCTTCCTCACACCTCTCACAACGTTGATAGCTTTCAAGTTGGAAAAATTGAAATAAAAAAGATGAAAGTGGGCGAACATTTTTCATAATTTATACCTACCTATTATAAATTTTGTAAAGAAATAATATCTTTTTTTTCAAACTGCAGAGATCTCCGTACGAAGTACAGAGATGGCAAAATAATTTCAGGAACCAGGAGAGGTTTTTTTCTTGAAAAAGAATTTATTTATAGAAAAGTTTTGACACGATAACTTCTTCTACTTCACATTTATATAACATGTTTTACCACGTCTAAAATATATTTTCAATCTGGGGATGGGGGCTCCCTGCAGAAGGACTAATATAATTTGAGGGTAAAAAAAAAACATGAAAAAGTATTGAATACGTTTTAAAATTACATGAAAATAGTCCAAAACACGATAAAGTCACTAAAAATAAATAAAAAAGTTGTGAAATTTTTGTAAAAGGAAGAGTATTGATAAGGCCACTTTTTGGGCCCGGACAGTTATCGATTCGACCACTGTTAAAATGTTGTAATAAATGTCCCAAATACTAATTAGTGGTTAATTGACCCAAAATGATCATTTTTCGGGCTCCAGGGGTTCCCAAAGTTGTGAATAAAAAAAGAATTTTCGGAACCACTGAGTATTATTTTCAAAAACTTTTCCAGCGTAATAAATCTGTTTGAACCAGATAAACGTTATGCGAGGTGATTTTTCCATTTTCAACCCTCGGGGGCAAAAATTGGGAGGTTTTGATTTTTGGAAAATTTTGGAACCACCATTTTGAACCTACCCCTTTGATTGAGCTTCGTTAAAAAGCTTTCCAGGGTTTATTAGTATCCAAAAGACCCCCATCCTACCAAATTTTGAGCTCAATAAAATTTTGCGCTGGTACTCAAATATCCCATTTCTCAATTTTTTGTAATTTCGATATTTTGGGAACCCCTGGAAAAATAAAAACCTGCGATTTGCGCCAAACGTAACGTTTTGATGTATATATTCAATTACCCAGATGAAAACGTTTAATTAAGCTCCCTGTTTATTCGTAATTTTGAACCCTTTTTTTTGGAGCCCCCACTTTAGGCACCCTTAAAAAAGACGTTTATGCATATTTTTTCAAACAAATTGAAAAATTTACATTTGAAACACTCTAGCAAGTGCTCGATAATTTTTCATTTGATTTTTCTTGTAACTTTCAAAATTGAGCTTTTTTTGGCCAAATTCTGAGATTTAACTCTTCGAAAAGACGTGAAAATAACGTTTTCACGATTTCAACGAAGTAAAAATGTCAAAATTTGACCCCAAATAGCTCAGTTTTGAAAGTTTCAGGAAAAATCAAATGAAAAATTATCGAGTACTTGCTAGTGTGTTTCAAATGTAAATTCTTCAAATTATTTGAAAAAATATGCATAAACGCTTTTTTTAGGGGGTGCCTAAAGTGGAGGGATCTAAGAAAAGGGTTCAAAATTATGAATATAGAGAAAGCTCAATTGAACTTTTTAATCAAGATAGTTGAATATATACCTCAAAACGTTACGTTTGGCGCAAACACAGGTTTCTAGTTTTCCAGGGGTTCCCAAAATATCGAAATCACAAAAAATTGGAAAATTGGATTATTGAGTACCAGCGCAAAATTTTATTGAGCTCAAAATTTGGTAAGATGGAGGTCTTTTGGATACTAATAAACCGTGGAAAGCTTTTTAGCGAGGCTCAAAGGGGTAGGTTCAAAATGGTGGTTCCAAAATTTTCCAAAAATCAAACTCCCCCCCTAATTTTTGCCCCCGACGGTCGAAAATGGAAAAATCACCTCGCATAACGTTTATCTGGTTCAAACAGATATATTACGCTGGAAAAGTTTTTGAAAATAATACTCAGTGGTTCCTAAAATTCTTTTTTTATTCACAACTTTGGGAACCCCTGGAGCCCAAAACATGATCATTTTGGGACGGATTCGTATTTGGGACATCTATTACAACATTTTAAGAGTGGTTGAGTCGAAATCGGGTGTTGCCAAAAAATGGCCTTAGGTATCGCAGCTCCTCCTTTCCAAATCTGGAAACAGGGCCATTTCGCCTATTTCACCTGGGAATACCCTTTAGGTACCTAATATAGGTATCCCACGAGTAGATATCTCAAATTTTTCAATGGGAGGTTGTACCAAATACATTGTTATCATTATAGGTACCTATTATGTTAATAAAAGTGCGAAGAAATGAACAAGTAACTTACATTTCTAGAGGAGGTAACACTTTTTTAAGACCCCAACACTGATTCTGCAATTTATTAGATGGAATTGTTATGCTCTGTGGGAAAATAAAAATGAGTAGTGAATTAAAATAACGATCAAAAGTTGAAGTAGCCTTCCATATTTTTTCCCATGACTCGGATCTTTTCTGCATCGGTCCTGAGAGTAAAATATAGGTAAGTATATCTATAGGTAAGTATTACAATATGGGTACTTTCGTATTTCGTCTGACTTTTTAAAACTTGGATTAAATTTCCTAGTAGGTAGGTACTAGGTACGAGTAATTACAATTAGGAACGTGTGTGAGAATTTTAAAAACTTTGAAAAAAATTACATCACATTTTCAAAAAATTGGAAATATTTGGAGAATTTTTGAAATCGCGAGTACTAAATACTTATTGGATGTTGAAACATATAATATTTGCCCGGCTTTTAAGAACTTGTTCTTCAGTTGCAGGGTTACAATTTTTGGGTATTTTTTTCCTCCCATAAAAACCACGCGAGACTGCGAGAGCGAAATAATCTTGAATCTTGATGAAAGGCTTCAAAAGTAAGTAGAATTTACGTTTATAGGCAGTTTACTTTTAGTAGGTACACGTTTCCTGCAACAGCCATATGTAATACATTGATTAATGATTAGTCATAATACATACTTTCTCAGACCGATAAGGGATGGGAATTTTTCCACGAATCTTTCTCGCATCGAATTTGATGCTGATTAGACATCTTACTAATCACCGAACAATCTCGCCCGCATTTCTTATAATACCTACTTAAACCGTGCCCATGAAATAAGTATTTTACTGCCAATGAATATGAGAAAAGAAAATAGCTGATCTGGAGAAAAAAACAACGATAAAGAGCCAGATAAAAGAATCACATCTTGGGGCATTTTATTTAGCAGTTTTAATCAATTCAATCGGTTCTTAATTCTACATTGCTTTTGTGTTTTGTATTCTATCATCATTCTATCGTTGCGTAGGTACAAGAAAGCTTTCAGTTTCAGTGTTTTTTAACTCCTTTGCGGATGTCAATTGTCAATGTGTTTGGTATCGTTGTATCGTATCTCGTACGTATTTACCTAAACGCGAGTATTTTATTAATTCTAGTCATTCGCTGTTATTCGATCGTTTTAAAATTTTGAAACAATTTTAACGTAAAATTTCGAGTACTTACCTACCTACTTCAAGCAAAGTTTTTCGTTCAGCGAACCATTCTAATTGAAATACCCGAACTATCATCATGAGACAAAATTTACTCATCGTCACCGGTGAAATGATATTTCTTTTGAATTTGATTTGCATCGTATCCAGTGTATCTTCTCAACCTCCACACTCACACAATATACCAAAAATTACGCGTATTACTCCAAATCAAACTGCAACCTCCGGCAGCAGATCGGTTGAATTTTCATGTAGTACAGCAGATCCTTTAAGCGATGGAGACACCATGGTATGGAAACGGACACATTTCGGAATAGATAACTTCACCACGGAATCAATCCCCAACGAAAATCAATTCGGCCGGTTCAACGTTAGTTTTGATTCTGCAAATCTTACCTCCCATTTAAAGATTTACGAAGTTCAAGTAAGAGACACTGGAATTTACACTTGTGAAATACACCCCCACAATGTTTCTCTTTCGACGCAGCTCGATGTTTTTGGACGTCCTTATTTTTACGACAGTACGGTTAATCGGGTTAATGACAGCTTTGCAGCTGAACCCACTCCCACAGTCCTCAGAGTTGATTCAAACACGTCACTTCTGCTCGACTGTGCTGCTGGAGGCATACCACAACCCACTGTGCATATCAGACATTACACACATAAATGGTTAGCTGACAACACCATCAACTCTTCAATTTTGAGTCTCGAAAAAATTACTAAGCAGGATACCGGAACGTACACCTGTTTTGCGGAAAACTCATTCGGACGTATTTCCAGAGTTTTTAACATTAATTTTTCAAAATATCCGCCTGTGATTCATGGATGCGACTTGAATTTCATCGTAAAGTTTAAATTAGACTTGGTTTGTTTGATAGAATCGTACGTTGAACCTAAGATTCTTTGGGTCAAAGATGGAGTACAGTTGGAGTCTGAAGGTGATATTAATCCAATTCAAACTTCGATACGACGTATTCGTTTGGATTCATACGAGGTGTATTTGCGGATGAACGAGACTTTCACCTTGCAACATGGGATGTACACGATTAAAGCTCGAAATAAATTTGGCGAAGATGAAATGACTATTGGATATTGGCCGGAGATTCCAAAATCCGAGTCGAGTTGTGTCATTTGGATCTCGCTGTTCTCCGGAGTTGTCAGTTTGTTGCTGATTGGAATAGTGTGTTTAT
Organism: Planococcus citri; assembly: GCF_950023065.1. Classification (NCBI taxonomy): domain Eukaryota; kingdom Metazoa; phylum Arthropoda; class Insecta; order Hemiptera; family Pseudococcidae; genus Planococcus; species Planococcus citri. The sequence goes on along the minus strand of NC_088679.1, from coordinate 71,512,476 downwards.
TAGTGGTGGGATATTATCGATATATTATATCGATAGATATCGATATGTGAATGCACCGATACATAGATACTATAGGTACCTATTATTTACTTTTTTAAAAGTGTTTTTGAGATTTATTTCTTAAATATGTATTATAGATATACCTACCTAATCCTACCTCATTTTCACTTTCTTTGAGCATTTTATCTTTTTGTTTTTTTTTTTTTATTTATTTATTGAATTTCCATTACCTCTTGTAGCTATTTATAATTATTACTTTGAATAAAGTAGGTACCTAGCAACTACCTACCTACCTATTAAACTCTTTAATAATTTTTAACGTGCTGATGTTGCCTACTGGCTATTTGCTTTTTAAAATTTAGAAATTTGGTCAAAATTATTTTAAAATAACGAAAAAATGGTACCTAATGGGCTAAGGTTGCTACAATACAGCAACACCAGATCAGCTAGAAATGAAGTTTAATATTGGAAAGTCGCGATTTTAGATGAGAAATAGAACTATAAAAAGTTACAATAATTCTACAACTCTCCCTTCTTCTCCAGATAAAATATTGAAAAAATGAAGGTCATGTATCTATAGTTATTGATAAAAGCAAATTATTAGCGCGTTCATGTGCAGCTTTAAATCAAAAATTAAAAAGACAAAAAATGGTCGAAACTTGTGTCAGAATAATGAAGGTATTCAAGTTGCAAAAGCATCTAAAAATACGCCACCAGACTAAACGTAAGTTAATTTCGGTGTCGCATATCATTTTTTGATTTTTTGAAAATTTAGCTCTGTCATTTTTTTATGAGAAAATGAAAATTTGATTAAATTTGATTTACAAGTTACAACTTTCGAATCAATCAAGTGGTTCTTTGCAACCGTTTCGGAGGCTTCAGCGAAATTTTGGAATCTTTTATTCTGGACCAAAATGAAATTCTGAACCCGTAAGGAGATCACTTGAGAGTTGAGATGCTCATCGTGGCCGATTTAATCGGAAATACGATTTTGTGGAAAGAGTTCGGTCTAAACCTCCAATCCCATAACTGAAACTTCATTTGCCCGAATTCGTTTTTCAAACCGGGACGAATTTTTATAAAAATTTGAAAATACTTTTTTCAACAAACATTATGAAAATTTGGTCAAAAGTAAGCCAGAATTCGATTTTTAACTGCCAAAAATTTAATTTTCGAGTCTTATATAAGTAGGTACTCGATGTAAAAAAATTCAAAAATTCGAAAAAAACTGAAAATCGTGCTGAATGCTCAAAAACAGCTAGAAATTGAGAATTCAGATCAGAGAAGCTAATAATTTTTCCCATGGTCCGGATTTTCTTGACTCGGCTTTGAGAGAGTAAGTACACTTGTATCTCTTGGTATTTTATTTTATGTAGGTAGGTAGAGGTACTTACATTATACATATATTGTCTGACTTTTTAGTTGAAAAAAATCAATAAAAATCCTAAAATGTTGTCATCGGTCTGACCTAGTCTGATCGAGCTGTTATGTCCGCACCACTAATATATTATACTACCTAGTATCTACCTATATAAATACTCATATTAACCTTCTTCTTAATTACCTATATTTTTTAATCACCTATTTTTTAATCATTTTGTTGTGGCTTTGCCACTATTATATAATACCTAATACATACATACCTGCCCTAGACTAATTACCTATCAATATTTTTTAACCTTGCTATCTTCTTCCAAAATCCACTTTTTGTTTTCCTTTTCCTCTTAATTTCATCCTTAATGATCCTTGTTCTTCTCCTTCTCACTAATACTGGTGGTTTGTACTTTTCCTTTTTTTTAATATAAATATCGATACATTTTACTGTAAAAATCAGTCTTAAGTTATGAGACAAAAGAATACACATGTTATTTCTTATATGTTTGTTTTCGTTGTGATGTCGGTTCGTAACAATGGCGCAGTCGGTAGGACCGTGGTTCAAGTTCGTTGAATTTTTCGAATCACAGTTTCTTTTTTTCGAATCGATTTCGTTCGCAAGCAAAATGTTCAATTTTTACTACTGAAATTCATTGTGCCGTATCCAGTCGGACCCCAAAATCAACCTCATTGTGCCGTATCCAGTCGGACCCCAATCTCATTGTGCCGTAACCATTCGGACATCTATAATACGCCGTAACCATTCGGATCCAGCAACTCTTCAATTCTCAAATACAAAAACTCCAATTCTAATAGGACCCCAAAATCAACCTCATTGTGCCGTATCCAGTCGGACCCCAATCTCATTGTGCCGTAACCATTCGGACATCTATAATACGCCGTAACCATTCGGATCCAGCAACTCTTCAATTCTCAAATACAAAAACTCCAATTCTAATACGCCGTAACCATTCGGATCTGATCCAAGCAACTCTCCAATTCTCAAATACAGAAACTACAATTCTAATACGCCGTAACCATTCGGATCTAATCTACTCAACTCATCTAGCATAAATCAACAATCAATACGTAAGTCCATTCTACTTCTTTCTTACTTCCCTAAATCCCAAGTCATAAATCTGAAATCATGGTGGACGAAACTCCAAACCAAGAACTAACTAACGAAATAACCGAACTTAAAGAGAGATTAAAACAACTCGAAGAGAACAACTCCCAACACAACTATGACAATAATACTGACACCGATAGTGACGGTAGTGAGTTCGAAGAAGAAGAACTCACTAAAGACATGAACTTTTTAAGTAGGGAGCTATCAGTTGAATTCTCTGGTCAAAATTTAGATACATTTTTGGATAAAATCCATAATGCACGCATCCAATGCCACAAAACAAAATATCGAGCTCTTTTCACTATAATTATTAATCGCATAACAGGCGAACCAAGAGAAAAATTAAGAGAACACCCAGAAGTGAATACATACAAAAAACTTGTAAAATTTTTAACAGACCATTATCGTAATAAAATACCATTTTCGCAAGCCTATCTTGAACTCACTACTATAGAGCAGAAAGGTAATCAATCAGTCAGAGAATACGCCGATAAAATCACACAGCTTGCCTACAGAGCTAAGCTAGCAGCCAAAAATGAAGTTCATTTACCAACCCAACATACATCATTCATGATCGAGTATTCTGCTATAGAACGTTTTAGATTAGGAACTAAAACAGAAATCTCTAGATTTCTCCGTGGTTTACCTACCTCTTATAAATTCACACAATTCCTAGATGCTGCCTTAAAATTTGAGCTCGAGGATAAGAACAAATCTAACAAAACTTCCAAATATTGCACCTACTGTAAAACCCAAACACATAACACTGAAGTTTGCAGGTTTAAAAACCCAAAAGAATGTACATATTGCAAAATCCAGGGTCACACTGAAGACCAATGCAGAAAAAAGAAATTAGATGAAAATCCTGATAATAAAACTATTAATTCAATCACATGCAACTACTGTAAGAAAGTTGGTCATGTTGTAAATGATTGTCGAAAGTTAAAATGGAAAAAAGAGAATGAAAATAATGTAAATGAAAATGCTGACCCATCAGAAGTTAGAAAAATCAATATTTTGGATTCAAAAAAAAGAGCCATAATTCAGCTTGATTCACCTGATTCAGTAAAAAGTCATTTCAACACATTGATTGATACAGGTGCCGAAGTTTCTCTCATTAAATTTGAAATACTGACAGAAAAGGCTAAAGAAAAAATTGATAAGAGTAAAATAATTCCAATTTCTGGAATAGACAACATTACTAATTACAGTTATGGGAAAATTCCCTTACGTATTCACAAAGGTCAGAATATCTATGAAATTGACTTTCATGTAGTGAAAGGAAAAGAAAATTTTGAAATTCCCTATGATGGAATCTTTGGACTTAATCTAATGGAAAATGTTCAAGGGGTTATTGATACCCATGCCCGAAAATTTACTGCAAAGAAATTCGACGAACATTTCCCCCTTCTCCAACATTATGACATACCAGCCAAAACATGTCAAGTGGTACAGGTTGAAGTTTCTAAAGACTCTGATAAAGAAGGTATACTTGAAAGGGATAACATTCCCCTGCATCAAGGTATTTCAATCAACGAAGGATTCTATCAACAAAATAATAACAAAGTTAATGTTCTCATCAAAAATATTTCTGAAAAGAACATAACCTGCTTACTTCCCATCTTTGAATTAAAAGAACCCAAATCTGTCCTACAAATTGTCCATGAATTTGACAAAAAAGAAAGATTATCTAAACTAAATGAAAATTTGCAGCTTGATCATCTATCTGAAAACGAAAGAAACCAAATTTTAAAACTAATTCACGAATTCTCTGATATCTTTTTCTTGAAAGGTGATTTATTACAATCAAAGATTCAAACCTATCATGAAATCAAAATAAAAGAAAATACACCAATTTTTGTGAAGAATTATAGGTTTCCAAATGTACATAAAATTGAAGTTGAAAAACAGATGAATGAACTTTTAAAACAAGGAGTTATTCAACCATCATCTTCACCTTGGAATGCACCTATATGGATAGTTCCAAAAAAGAAAGACAAATCTGGTGTTCAAAAATGGCGAATTGTGGTAGATTACCGCAAATTAAATGAAAAAACCCTTCCGGATAAATATCCAATACCTAATATTGACGACATATTTGATTCTTTAGGTAACGCCAAATTTTTCACTACTCTAGATCTTGCCTCTGGCTTCCACCAAATCCCAATAAAGCCAGAGGATAAAGAAAAAACTGCCTTTAGTACTCCTCAAGGACATTTTGAGTTTAACAAAATGCCATTTGGATTAATTAATGCACCTGCAACGTTTCAAAGAATCATGAATCAAAGCCTAAATGGCTTAATTGGGTCAGAATGCTTCGTCTATCTTGATGACATTATTATTTATTCATCCGATTTCAACACCCATTTGAGAAAATTACGCACCATTTTCACTCGTCTCAGAGAACATCATTTACTAGTTCAACTTGACAAAACTGAATTTTTAAAAACCTCAATTCCATATCTCGGACATATTATAACTGATAAAGGTATTTTGCCAAACAAAGAAAAACTGGAAAAGATTTGTAACTTCCCTATACCTAATAACGTGAAAGAACTCCAACAATTTCTTGGAGTTGCTGGGTATTATAGGAAATTCATATCAAATTATTCTGCAAAAATCAAACCTCTCACTGCTTTACTCAAGAAAAATAAACAATTCATTTGGGAAAATGAAGAAAACAATTCATTTCAAACCATAAAAAATGAACTCACCTCAGATAGCCTAATTTTGCAATTCCCAAATTTTGAAAAAGAATTTTACCTACATACGGATGCATCTGCTTTTGCAATTGGAGCCATGTTATCCCAGCTGGATGACAATAATGTACAAAGACCATTATCTTTTGCAAGTAGAACTTTGAATAAAGCCGAATTAAATTATGCAACGATTGAGAAAGAGTTATTAGCCATAGTATGGTCAGTGAAATATTTTAGACCATACCTATATGGTCAAAAATTTACAATTTTATCTGATCACAAGCCTCTGCAATGGCTATTTAATGTAAATGACCCTGGATCTCGACTTCTTCGTTGGAGATTGAAATTGGAGGAATATAGATATGAAATCAAACACATATCAGGGACACAAAATGTTGTAGCTGATGCTTTGTCAAGAATTCATTCAATTAAATTGACAACTATAATAAATAACTCTCCCCTACCTGAAATTAAATGTGAAGAAGTTTCATATGAAGTAATTTTCACTACCACAGAAGAAAAACCCTACTTACGTAGGAAGGAAATCCAAGTTACCAAATTAGCAAACAAAACTTTCATTTACTGCTGTTTCAAAACTTACAATAATGAAAACTTCAATAAACTGGAATTTTCAGAATTATTACATACTCTCTACAATATACTCCTAAACCTAAAAATCAATTCTATTGGTATGATTGATGAAACTGATAGTGGAACTTTGAATAATAAACAGAGAAAACAGACAGAGAAATTATTAATTTCTCATCTACCAAATATTAAATTGCAGTGGATTTCCACAACAGAAAAACGAATGGAATTGATCGAAAATCTCCATTATCACAAATTGGCAATGCACCCCGGTATCAACCGAATATTTCAACAATTAAAACAAAATAATCACTTCTGGACTGGTATGAAAAAGGATATTGAAAAAGTAATTTCACAGTGTACAGCATGCCAATTAGTTAAACCTTCTCACCAAACCAATAAGCTTCCTCTAATTATCACGGATACTGCCAAAGTGCCCTTTGAAAAGATATCTTTGGACTATGTTGGTCCACTACCTCTTACTATTAATGGTAATCAGCATATCTTATCAGTTCAAGATAATTTGACAAAATTTATCTTTCTCACTGGTACACCTACTACTGATGCAGGACTAACTGTGAAAGTACTCTTAAAAATCATTTGTCAGTATGGAATTCCCTCTAGAATTTTATCGGACCAAGGTTCAGCGTTCAATTCCAATTTAATGAAAGAACTCACGGCAGTTCTTGGAATAGAAAAATTGGAATGCAGTCCATACCATCCTGAGACCAATGGAGCACTTGAGAGAAGTCATGGAACCATAAAAACCAATCTAAAATTCTATATAAATTTGGATCGCAACAATTGGGATGAATACCTAGACATGGCAGTTTATGCTTTTAATACAGCCATCCATTCATCAACTAATTTCTCCCCTTATGAACTTCTCTTTGGTAGAAAACCTGTGATACCCTATCTCAAGACTAATGCATCTTATCAAGATTACATCACTGATTTGAAAATCAAATTTCAAAACATTCATGAAAAAGCTATTAAAGCTCAACAAATTTCTAAAGAAAAATCAAAAAATAAATATGATAAGAAAACGAATGATAAATTCCCTTATGCTGTTGGAGACACCGTAAAACTGAAGACTAGAAACACTCAAAAACAACGTGGAGCCTTAAGCAAACCCTTTGAAGGACCTTTCAAAGTGATTAAAACAAATTACCCAAATGTAACCATCGATATGGATGGAAAAGAAAAAACCTATCACGCTAATTTATTACAACCATTTAAAGTACTCTTCTTATTCAGCCTTATATTCACCAACGTATTTTCATTTGATATTATCAGAAATATTAACGACAATACAGGTCTATATCTTAACAACTTAGGGACAGTAGGTAATCATAATGCCAACTGGCACTTAATTTCATCTGTTAATATAAGTTCACTTGAACTTCAAATCACATACATTAGAGACCGTTTGTATTATTTAGATCAAATGGCTCAAAAACTTAATAAAACCTCAAAACTAAATTCCTGGAGTGGTATGTACTCAAGTCTCGAAGTTGAACTTGAAAATATAAAAACCACAACAGAAAAATTATCTAGAATACGAGAAAAAAGAAGTATTCTTCTAGCTACAGGAGCTGTCGCCTTAAGTTTCCTCATTGGTTTAGTTGCAGCTAAGTCATCACTCTCTAGTGTATCAACTGATACTGCTTCATTAATCGAATTACAGCGTAGAAATATCCAATTGATTGGAAATACTATTAAAAATTTTGAAGCTTCAACTGAAATTTTTGAAAAAAATCAACAAATATTATACAATGCAACTGAACAAATCAATTTAGAACTAAATAAACTCAGTAACACAACAGACAAACTACTTATTGAGTCCCAATACCAACAAATTGAAATAGCTGTCAATACATTATATGATGTCGCCTTTGCTGATATGAGTTCTCTACAAAACGCTATTCTTATGTCAAAACAACACACTCTTCACCCTACTATAGTAACAACTAATGACTTGAAAAAATACTTACTAACTATCAAAACTCCTTCAGATCAAATGTTCCCTATAGACATCAATAAAAACACAAAAACATCAACAATTCGAAAATTAACTGATCTTTGCACAATTGAAACGGAGTTCGCTAATAATACCATTTATTTTGCCATTTCTATTCCCTTAATAGAAAATGAACAATATTTCCTATATGAAAGTATTCCTTTTCCCTTCTCCTCATCTGTTGAACCTAACCTATATCATTTTATTATTCCTACTAAACCGTATGTACTTGTTGATTTTAAAACCACAAAATATGGATTTCTGGACAACTTATCCCAATGTAAAGAAATTGAACCTTTATTTCAAATATGTTACATCCCACAAACTCAAATTGCCATTGATACACCATGCGAAGTAAGCATTCAAATGGGAACTTCAAGAAATTGTAACCTTACTCAGATGATAGCTGATACAGAAATTTGGCACTCCCTTGGAAACAACCGATGGTTATTTTCATTAACCCAAGAAACAATTTTGAAACTTTACTGTGATAGACAAATAACTCAATATGCCATCTCAAAAAATGGAATCCTGACCATTCCAGCAGGTTGCAAAGGTCAAAGTAAGGAATATTACTTTCATGCAATATCTGACTACCATGGATATATTGCTCAAGAGCTTCGTACCTTAAACCTTTCTATTCCTGACATAGTATTGCATAAACAAAAAATCTTGACCATTCCAAAACTACAACAATTCAATGCTATGAATTTTAAAACCCTATCAACACTACAACAAGAAGAAGAAAAATTATTCGATCAAAACTTCATTAATCGTCATCAAACAACTGTTAATTGGACAGTAGTTGTCATCACTATCATCATTTGTACTTTTTTGTTTATATACTTCTACTGCAAGTGTAGAACAAGACGTATAGCCATTCCTACACGCGAAGTACATTCCCCATTAATGCTACAGTCAATTCCAGTCAACATTGAGGAAATTCCATTGAATGTTAGAGCCTCAAATCGAATGCGAAGAAGCGCAAGACCCCGCTCCGATTTATAGTCGTTTCTTCATCAGGGGGTGTTATGTCCGCACCACTAATATATTATACTACCTAGTATCTACCTATATAAATACTCATATTAACCTTCTTCTTAATTACCTATATTTTTTAATCACCTATTTTTTAATCATTTTGTTGTGGCTTTGCCACTATTATATAATACCTAATACATACATACCTGCCCTAGACTAATTACCTATCAATATTTTTTAACCTTGCTATCTTCTTCCAAAATCCACTTTTTGTTTTCCTTTTCCTCTTAATTTCATCCTTAATGATCCTTGTTCTTCTCCTTCTCACTAATACTGGTGGTTTGTACTTTTCCTTTTTTTTAATATAAATATCGATACATTTTACTGTAAAAATCAGTCTTAAGTTATGAGACAAAAGAATACACATGTTATTTCTTATATGTTTGTTTTCGTTGTGATGTCGGTTCGTAACAGAGCGCGAATAAGAGATGAAATAGGGCTCGCTACGATTTTCTTTCCAACGGACTCAGATAATGTCCCATTTGATGAGAAAAAATCCCATAGAAATTTTTGATCCTATACTCCCATCCCTTACTGTTTTTTAGCCATTTCATTTCGTTGCATTCGAACAAATTTTATTGGTAGGTATGTACATGTTGATAAAAATTGAGGAAAATTTTCGTTATTTGGTACAAAGTCACATTTCATCTTAAAGGAGTATTCACGATATTTTTTTTCATCAGTTTTAATTCGAATTTTCATGGTTTCTTCGCCATTTGAAGTTTTCAAACGTATAAAAAGCTCAGATAAAGCGAAGAGCGATCTTTTTTTTAAAATTATCAAACGCTCGTTTTTTATGGAGAGTCTCCCTCCGTACTTGGTTTTTTCGATTTCGTTGCTTCAAGAGCCCTTGCCCTTAACATGTTTTTCCTCAATACAAATGTAAATTTACAGTTTGCTGCTTTGAAAATTATTCAAAAAAATGATGCAATATTTTTCTGTATCCCCAATCACCCTCTTCTCCTCTCCTAGTGAAAACTTATTCAAAATTGACATTGGATTTTTTGCCATAGGTACTGGTCAAAGCTTTCAAAATAATGATCGTATGTGAATTTTTAGTCCGGTCATTTTAACAAAATTTTTAGTCAAACCTCGAAAAATGTTGGCCAAAAATAAGAAAAAAATCAAAATTTTACCAAACTGAGCTATAAAGCTGAAATTAAGGACATGCCTTATTTTCGACCTGTCAAATCGGTGGGAAACGATTCAAAACCGTTTCAAACAGTTCTGGAGCCTCCAGCACATTTTTGAAACTCGAAATATCCACAAAATTTTGTCACAAGAAGTTGGAAAACGGAAATTCACGCTGCAATCCAATTTAAACACGCTATTAAGTCGACCGCTGGTGGGCTTGAGTCATTTCATGGACACCCGCAACTTTTTTAAAATTCTTGCAAGCCTCCAGTAGATTTTTGAAATTTGAAATTTCCTCAAAATTTCATCAAAAGCAGTTGGAAAGCTAAAATTCATTCTGTAAACTAATTTCAATACGCTAGGGAGTCAACTGCAAGTAGATTTCAAGTCGTTTTGGAGCCTCCAGCGACTTTTTGGAAATTACTGGAGCCTCCAGCAGATATTTCAATGCTCGAAATCTCCATAAAAATTTAACAAACAGAGTTGGAAATCCAAAATTCAGTGTGTACTCGAATTTCAATACGCTATCAAGTCGACTGCAGGTTGGTTCAAGTCACTTTGGAGTCTCCAGCGACTTTTCAAAAATTCCTAGAGCCTCCAACAGATTTTATAAGAAACTTAAAACTTCATAAAAAGCAGTTGGAAAAGCAAAAATTCACTCTGATGTATACTATAATCTCAATACGCTATGAAGTCAACTACCAGTAGATATCCAGTTGTTTTGGAGCCTCCGGCGACTTTTTGGAAATTACCGACTGGACTATTTCACTCAACTTAAATTCAAAAAAGTGGAGCAGTTTTGGTGAGATTCAGTAGGCTCCTTCATTTCAAATTAAAAGTCACCCAGAAATTGTTTTAGTCATACAGAAGTTCCTGAAGGAGAGAGCGAATTTCGAAAAAATGTGGTTTTTTTGCTTCAGTAGGTAAATGCACTCAACCTGATTTGGAAAGAATGGCCAAATTCCAACAGATACCTACATAAGAGGAAGCAATTTCTTTTTTAAAAAAAGGCAGTTTTTTCGCTCAAGTTCCCACTCAACCTGTATTGGAAAAAATGGCCTAGGACAATTAAAGAAGCATAGAAAGATATCAGTTGTGGAATGCAGTGGTACCAATTTCAAAAACTTGAGAAATATAGAGAGAAATACAATTTTTTTCGAATGCCTTTTTTTTAGGGCCCATATCTCCCCTCTAGAGACTCCTGTGGAGCTGATTTTTTTTGTTTGGCAACTTCTTTACACAAAATGAAGATTTCCTCGCCGAATTTGATCAAAATCGTCTGACATTTCTTTTCGTGGTCCACTTAAATTTTATACTGATGTACAGGTTTGAATCTTCAAGCAGTCAGCCTTATAGGTAAATATGTACGGGGAAAGGGGGGAGGGTTCCTTTTGAATTTTGATGATTCAGAAAAATATTTCATTAGTTTTTTGAATATTTCGAATGCAAATTGTAAATGTATATTTTTATTGAGTAAAAACATGTAAATAAAATAATTACAGCTACATTTTCATTGCAGTTTTTTGCAATTTTCGGCTTTTTAGGGCAACAAAATCGAAAAAACCAAGTAGGTACGCAGTACGCAGGGAAATTCTACATAAAAAAAAAAGTACTTTGATAATTTTTAAAAAGTGGTCGCTCTCAGCTTTACCTGAGCTTTTTACATTCGAAAATTTCAAATGGCGAAAAAACCACAAAAATATGCTAAGTAATTAAAATTGATGAAAAAAATGTCGTGAATATCCCTCTAAGTGATGTAACTTGGTACCAAATAACGAAAATTTTCCTCAATTTGTACCAGTAGGTACCTACCTGTAAAGTTTATTTGAAATTAACGAAATAAAACAGCTAAAAATACAGGAAGGGGTGAGAAACTGAGAGGGGAGTCGATTTTTTTTCATCAAATGGGACATCATCTGAGCCCATCAGAAACAAAATCGTAGTGGGGGCCCATGTTACCCTTTATTCAGCCAGACCCTTTTCGAAAACTTGAAAATATTTTGAATTTTGGAAATTACGAGTTGTACCGTGTGTACATTGCATAGATTTTATATCATTTTGTCTGGTTTTTAAGAGCCAACTTATTGTTTAGTAAAGTTAAAGAATACAATGTTTTGGAATTATTTTTTTCATGAAAACCATTCAACTATTTTAGAGGATTGGTTCAAAAAACTTGTGATTAAACTTAAAGGGCCTCACTGGTAGGTAGATGAATATGAATAAGAACTAGACCTATTCTATCCAACCGTAGATATAAACAAAACAGTAGTTTAATTTTAGTACGAGGTTTACTGCCACAGCTGTACGAGTAGATATTAGGTACTTATAATCTACAAACAGAATGATGAAAGGAAAATTTTTCCACGAATCTTACTCGTATTGCATTTTTATGCTGATTCGACAATGATTTGATTAGATTATTATTACAATACAACCTCGCCGATGTTTTTCAAACAATGCCCACTCAGTATTTTACAGCCAAATAAAAGAAATTAGTTGACCTAATGGAAAATACCATATCTTACGAGAGTCAGAGCCAGACGAAAGAATCGCATCGTCTGGCATTTTACAATTAGCAGTTTCATCAATCGTAGATATATCCTGTTCAGTTAACCTATCTAACATTCTAACGTGAGTAAGACAATCTTTAAACTAGATTTTTCATATTGTGAATCGTTGTGAAATTAAACTAAGCTTATCTAGATCTACCAACTACAATCATGAAACGTGATTTAATCGCCGGTAAAGTAACATGTCTTCTGATGTGCATCCTATCGAGTGTCTTTTCTCAGCAAACACTTACAAACTCAAGCAACCTGCCACAAATTACGTTCATCACATCGAAATTAAACTCAACTATTGGAAAACCAGCAGAACTTCTGTGTGTAGCAGACACTTTGCATGCTGACGATTCCATGATCTGGAAAAGAATACTCTTCGACTCGCCGAATTCCACCGCAGAATCAATAGACAGCGAAAACCACCAAATCAACGTTAATTTTGATTCTACAAATCGCACCTGCCATTTAAAAATTCGTCAAGTTCAGGTAAGCGATCTTGGAACTTATATTTGCGAAATACAACCCTATAATGTTTCTCGATCAACGCAACTGGAAGTTTTCGGGCATCCATATTTTTACAACAGAAATGTTACTGAAGTTTTTAAAGTTTATTCGAACTCGACCGTTTCGCTCGACTGCGATGCTGGTGGCATACCGCAACCCAACGTGTATTTCCAGCATTACTCGCATTTCTATGGCGATCCCATGAGCACCTCAAACTCTTCGGTTTTAAAATTCGATAAAATTACTAAACAAGATACAGGGATATACAACTGCATCGCGCAGAACTCGATCGGAAACGTTGTACGGAATTTCGAAGTTAAACTTTTGCAATATGCACCTGTAATTCACGAGTGTGCATTGAGGAAAGTCGTAAAGTTAACCACATTTTTGGTATGCAAAGTAGAATCTCACGTTAAACCTGAGATTTCCTGGTTCAAAGATGGTCTACCGTTACACTTGGAAGATAATTCGACGTTTGTGTTGAACGTACAGATGTTCGAAAAAGAGGTTGACTTATACGATGTGACATTGAGGATAAACAATACTCTCACCTGGCAGTATGGAGTGTACTCAGTTAGAGCTCGAAATGAAATCGGAGAGGATGAAATGACTGGTGTTGAATTTTTGTTGAAAATTTCAGAAATGCCAAATGAAAATTTCAAGCCCACATCGAATGGTTTCGTTGTTTGGTTATTAATTTTTTCGGCAGTTGTTATTTTACTGCTGATCGGAATAGTGTGTATGCTTAAATTCTTGACTAGATTTTTCTTGTTATTTCGTATGATTTAGATGGTACATATACTCACCTCTATATTTCACTGTACCTATTTGTACGTACACAATTGCACATTCCGCTTGTAATTTGCTTCAGAAATGAGCTGTAGAATTGTAGATATGAGGAGCTGAGAATCAAAACTCACATTTTCCAAAAAAAAAAAACCGTTTTTATGGCAGATTTGGATATACCGTTTTACACTCTATAATGTGACATATTCGGTTTTTTTGGATCAAAGTCATTTTGGTGTGAAATTCACTTTCAAAACCAAGGGTTAGAATCAAAACTCACATTGGCCAATGAAAACTTAGTTTTGTTTGCAAAATTCCATAGGGAAAAGTTTGATAACAAGCTGAATTTTGGTACACGGGGGTTTTTTGATACGCTGAACACGAATTTGGGGTGTCCAGGTGAATCCGGTGTACGCTTCTCCCTTTTTTGTGGACCTTAAACCCCCAAATTTGTTTTTAAGCGTTCAGGTCCGAAAATATGCAATTTTATGCAAAATGCTTCTCATCGATTTCGTTTCACTATTCCACGTCGAATGAAGAGTCAGCGAAGTTTCCCACCCCAAAGGGGGTTGACCTATGGTCACTCAAAGTAGGGGTGCACAGTGGACTGTAAGCACCCTCAAAACGGGCGTAATTCAAAAACATACAATGAACCCTAAAAAAATGGTACAATGGTATTCTCCCTTATGTTTTTTGGGTCGCAGAATACGAATTTGACAATATTTTTTTTGTAGGGGTGGGGGATGAGGGGGTGAGGGGGGCGAGAAATTCAAAATTTGACTATAATGATGTGTGATATGTCGAAATGTATGTTTTTGAGGGTGTAGATCACGAATTTGACAATTTTTTTTTCGTAGGGGTCAATGGTGGGGGCTGAGGGGTGAAAATGGTTGAAAATTCAAAATTTGACTATAATGATGTGTAATATGTCGAAATGTATGTTTTCGAGGTTGTAGATCGCGAATTTGACAATATTTTTTTCGTAGGGGTTCATGGTGGGGGATGAAGGGGGTGAAAAATTCAAAATTTGACCATAATGATGTGTGATATGTCGAAATGTATGTTTTTGAGGGTGTAGATCACGAATTTGACAATATTTTTTTTCGTAGGGGTGAATTGTGGGGGATGAAGGGGGTGAAAACGGTGAACAATTCAAAATTTCACTATAATGATGTGTGATATGTCGAAATGTACCAAGTATGAATAATTCAACTGAAAGTGAGTAATTTTCATCAATTTACTCGATTTTAGTTGTTATAAAGTCATTATGTATAGAGGTTTAATTTACGTTAAAACTCCGTTTTTTGCCTACTCTGCTACATAAATAGGAATAGAACAAATTTTTGCACGTAGATGCACGGGAAATCCCAGGGGCTAGTACTTAAGATACTAGTGTATTCCTAGATGTCATTTGCCATTTTTGCCCCCGAATGCCCCGGCGACCACAACAGTCAATAATAGTGAAAAATCATGGTGAATTTTGTTTAAATGTTACAAATTTTTTCTTCCAGGGACTTTGACGGCTCTCCAATAGAAAATTCTCCATCCCCCACCCTTCACCTTTTCTACACCTTCAAAAACATACATTTTGACATATCACACATCATTATGGTCAAATTTTGAATTTTTCACCGTTTTCACCCCCTTCATCCCCCACAATTCACCCCTACGAAAAAAATATTGTCAAATTCGTGATCTACACCTTCAAAAACATACATTTCGACATATCACACATCATTTTGGTCAAATTTTGAATTTTTCACCCTCTTCATCCCCCACCATTAACCCTTACGAAAAAAATATTGTCAAATTCGCGATCTACAACCTCGAAAACATACATATCGACATATCACACATCATTATAGTCAAATTTTGAATTTTTAACCATTTTCACCCCTCAGCCCCCACCATTGACCCCTACGAAAAAAATATTGTCAAATTCGTGATCTACACCCTCAAAAACATACATTTCAACATATCACACATCATTATAGTCAAATTTTGAATTTCTCGCCCCCCTCACCCCCTCATCCCCCACCCCTACAAAAAAAATATTGTCAAATTCGTATTCTGCGACCCAAAAAACATAAATTTTGCATAAAATTGCATATTTTATTTTCGGACTTAACCCCAAAAAAACAAATTTGGGGGCTTAAGGTCCACAAAAAAGGGGGAAGCGTACACCGGATTCACCTGGACACTCCAAATTCGTGTTCAGCGTATCAAAAAAACAACGATTACCAAAATTCAGCTTGTTATCAAACTTTTCCCTATCCTCGAAATTAAAACAGTGAAAAAAAATTTGATCGCAAATCTTGGAGTCAAAACTCACATTTGCCATTGTTTGTCTGGATATTAAAGCAGAAGGGAGCTAGGTTAAAATCAGCCAACACACGGAATCGTGTGCTAGTAGCGCTATCTAATGATTCATTTTGGTATTATAAGTTTTTTCAACTGGCAACACTACTAACTCAGTTTTTCGCGTTTTTCTCAAAATCGTTTATGGTGGCAAATGTGAGTTTTGATTCTCAGCTCCTCATCTACATAGTAAGTGTTTTGAGATTAATTCTTTACCTAATATATGCATGGTACTGCATAAATTACCTTACTTTTATTATGAATTTTATCTTTTTTTTTTAATTTTAAATTTCTATTCTTTTTTTTATTATGTACTTTGAAATTCAATTGAGTAGATATTTACCTATTAAATAATTTAGCAATTTTCAAAGTATCACCTATTTCATTTCTAAAAATATGAAATTTGGCCGTAAATTACTTTTATAACTCTGTACTGAATGTGAATTTACAATCTGGCCTAACAATAGGCCTAATGGATCAGATCAGGTTGAACACGATGGAAGAAAATAAAAATCAATTTTTCTTGAAATCTGCCTACAGTTGTTTAAATTAATTTTTACAATAGGTGTTTCATAAAGTATTTGAACTTTGAAGGAGTAAATGCGATGAAAAAATTACGAGAAAACAAAACAACTCCCGAGTAACGTTGTTACAGTGATGCCGATCAGCTAGAAATGGAAATGGGAGAAATTCAATTCTGGTAAGTCAGTAGGTAGGTAGAGGTATCATACCATTGGGGCAAGAAATACACCGAACTACAAAAAAATAACCAGCATGAAAATATTTGATAGATTTGGAAATTACTTTTGGCCTTTTAGGCATGCATATTTCAAAAGCGGTGCAAATTCAAAAGAAAATAAAGGAAATGATTGAAGTCTGTATCGAAATTAAAGATTTATTATTCAAGTCGCAAAGACGTCCAAAAATACGTAACCAGTCTAAATTTCCGGTATCGCGGTTCATTATTTGATTCTTGGTGATTTTTTAAAAATTTAAACACTGCCAATTTTTTTTTATAAAAATATTAAAAATTGATTGAATTCAGATGGAAGGCTAAAATTGATTTTCATGCTCTAGTTTCAAACTCTTGAATCGATTAATGGTTCTTTGAAGCCGTTTTGTAGACTCCAGCGGAATTTTGGAATCTTTCATTCTGGATAAGTTGACATAAAAAAGTCCAAAATGAAATTCTGAACTCGTTATTAGATCACTGAAGCTGTCTGGGAATGCTCACTGCTGGTTTAATCGGTTAGGTACACGATTTTTGGAAAAAACAATTTCATCCACCCAAATTAATTTTTTAATTTTTGGCGAATTTTCGAAAATCCCAAAATGGCGATTTTTTCAAAGTTCACGTTTTTTTTCTTTTTTAAAAATGCCTTTTTTTAAAGCAAAAATTATGAAAATTAGACCAAAAACGTCAGAATTTGATTTTTAGCTGCCATTTTTTTTTAAAAAAAACTTAAAAACACCTTCAGATCAAAAAATAAATGTCACTTGAGCAGTTAAAATTCGCTGCCAGGTTTTAAACCAGGCACTATTAGTTTCCAAAAATGTCCCTCCATTTCAAATCTGTGGCGTATTGTGACCTCCAAAATTTCGAAATGCGTTAGTTAATTTCGAATTAAAAATTTTTTCCAAAAAATTATTTCAGCAAAAAAATGAAAAATTTGTCGCATTTAAATTTTTAACAGATTGACATAAAATGTGAATTGTGAACTCAAGTTTCATGATTCTTGAAGAAAGGTTTAATAAAAGATCGCATCAGATACAAATTCTTAAGAATTACAGGGTTGGATAAAAGTTCACGAAATTATTTATTATTTATTCTACCATCTCTGATACACTGACACAGCGTTTCTTTGTTCACATTAATGAAATTTTTCGAGACCACACGGATTCAATTAATAATTAACGAATACCTACCAAAAAAGTATGAGCATTTAATAAAAAAAAACTGCACTGGAATAATAATATTTAAAAAAAAATTATACTTTAAAACTGGTAAATACTAAAAACTAAGCAAAACCTAATAATAAAACTTGAAGCTGTTTCTTCCTCTACAAGCAATTGAAAGGAAAAATTGCATCTTATACTGACGAAAAACTCGATCTATCTTTAGGTTACCTTATTCTATTTCTATTCCTTGATCTTTTTTCACATTTAGGTAAGTATACAAATATGTACCATTATGTACAACAAAATTTCAAAGAATTTCGCTTGTAAACTTTAAAATACAAAACATGAACACCAGTGAAAATAAGACCACTCCCTAAAACTATAATAAACACTAAAACGCCAAAACTAATAGTGGACCCAGATTCATCATTCAAACAAGTGTAATTTAAAAAACCTTTAGACGAAGACGGGCGCAGCAAACATAATCCAGAGCACGACGCTGGACAAGGATTCGGAATCTGAAAATGAAATAAATAAATTCAACATGTAGATTTTCTCAAGTTGGACGAAGCGATTCAAAATAAAATCACGTCAAAATATGGAAAGTACATAGGTAGCTTTTTTGAGCGATTCCTTACCTTGGTTCGTTGAAGGAGAGGATTATACACGTGCAATTTATTTATGACATCATTCGGGTACAAACTTTTGTCGATGGTAACTCGCTGCGAAACTATTTTAGTTTTCAAATTCATGCTGGAAATTCTATTTTGATCATTACTGATGAAGAAAATTTCATTTTCGAAAACAGTGCCAAAGTGCATATCAGAATCGAATGTCCAAACCTAAAAAAAAAGTTTTAAAAAAGGCGGTTAACATTATTCAATAGGTACCTACTACCTACGTAGCCTGAATGTGAGATAATTATAAGCATAGGTACATATACAATAGCATCAAATACGACCAATGTCACTATACGTGTAATGTACTGTACCTTCATTTGATCTCCTTTAAAAGTTACAGATCGTATCTGAGATCCAGATCTAAATCCAGTTCTATAGAAATATAACCTCTCGGTTAATTCATCCGCTACCAGCATTGTACCTGCAGCCTCCATTATATTAACGTCATTGAAATACTTCTCGCTGGATCCATCCATCGAAGACTTTACCACATAATATAAGTCCCATCCCAAGGGTGCAACCCAAAACATTAATCTGTAATAATAAGACCGTTTATTAATTATGCAGCTTTCTGATCAAGTAGGTAGTAGAAAGTAGCTAGCAATATGGCACATATTCGAAATTAAATATTATAGATAGGTAACCATAGCCTACCCAAATTTTGGAGCCAACGTAACAATACTGATATCACCGGATTTGAGCTGTTTGCAAATTCTACCGTCATTTGAACAAACTGACAGAGACGATGATGTTGAATAATAAATATTATTCGTTATCCAATCGACAGCAAGAGATACAATTTTTTCATCTGAAACGCGCAGGTATTAGGTATAATATTGTACATAAATGAGCAACCAGGTACCAGATAAATGAAACTTTGTGCAATAAAGAAATAGAAAGTTTGAAATTCCTTCAAACTCACTATGTATGTTCAAAGCTGAAGTTACAACCATTCGAAATTTCTCAAGAAATTAGAATTAGAAGAGATTAAGTACGTAGGTATTTTATTCATAAATTAAATTACATACCAGACTTGATGACTTCGTGCGGCTCATCTTTAGAAATCGTTGACATTTTGAAAATTCGTTTATTCTTGGGGGTCGAATCATTATGAAAATAATCAGAATAAACAAGATTGCTTCTGAAATTTTCATCGATAGCGTAATACGAGTAATCATGGGCGGCAGTTGAGGCAGTACATTCGTACGTCAATTCTTTCAAAACATAATCCGTATGGGTGAAAAGATTCCTTGATCTGAATCTGCGATTTGTCCAGTACAATAGCGTAATCCCGTTTACCACTGTAAAAATAAATGCGTTCTTGAAAATTGATATAAGGGTGCTCTAATAAGTTAGAGCTGTACTTATTATTTTTTTTTCGTCGAAATTTTATCTTTTAAGGAGTAGGTGAGAGACGTTTAGGATGAATTAAGTAAGATTGTACAACTTCAACGGTCAAAAATCGAGAATAAGAGCTACATAAATAAATAGAAAATCATTGTAAAAGGTTAAAATTTGACAAGATCAAATTCTCAGTACCAATTTCAATGTAGGTAAGTAAGCTGGAGAAAATTTGTAGAAAATTTTGCTTCTGAGATGTGTGCAAGACTAATTTAAAACTTTCTTTCACATATAATTATGTACTTACAAAGGGAATCTCTTGAGGTGTCACACTCCGATTTGAACGGGACTGCGATTTTTGGAAAGAGCATAGTCTAAATCCCCCAGAACCAAATTTTCAGCTGCTCAAGTTCATTTTTCGATTTTTGGCGAATTTTTGAAAATTCAAAATTGACTGTTTTTGGCGATTTATGCTTTTTTTTAAAAGTACGTACTTGATCAGTAAAAATGGTCAAAATAAGTCCCAAAAACAATAATAATAACCCAAACCCAAATTTCACCCTTTCCAGTCATTCTGGAGCCTCCAGCGCGATTTTTCAATTTCTCCAGAATTTTGAATTTGCTGCAGAAGGCGTGAATATGCAGTTGGACAGCTAAAAACCGAGTTGTGTATTATACACGACCTGTTTAACGAGTTTATCCACATTTGAGCCGACTTTGAGAGTGACACCTCAAAAGTGGCTTTTTGAACAGCTTTTTTCAAAATTAAAAAATCTAAACAATCAAAAGTTTTCCGTTTGTGTGGAAATTTTTGAAATTCACGCGAATCGCTGTATTTTGTGCAAAAAAAAACCTAAATCCAAATTTCACAATTTCCAGCCATTCTGGAGCCTCCAGTGCGATTTTTCAATTTCTCCAGAATTTTGAATTTGCTCCAGAAGACGTGAATATGCAGTTGGGCAGCTAAAAATCGAGTTGTGTATCATACTCGACCTCTTTAACGAGTTAATCTACTTTTGAGCGGATTTCGGGAGCGACACCTCAAGAGTGTTTTTTGACCAGCTTTTTTCAAATTTAAAAAATCCAAAAAATCGAAAGATAACAGTTGGTGAGGAAATTTTTGAAATTTGTGCGAATCGCTGTATTTTGTCCAAAACTAACCCCCGGAGTGGAATTTCTACCATTTCCAGCCGTTTTGACGCGAGAGTGACACCTCAAAAAAACACTCTTGAGGCGTCATTCTCAAAATCGGCTCAAATGTGAATAAACTCGTTAAACATGTCGAGTGTAATATACAACTCGATTTTTAGCTGCCCAACTTCGTATTCACGTCTTCTGGGGCAAATTCAAAATTCTGGAGAAATTGAAAATCGCGCTGGAGGCTCCAGAATGGCTGGAAATTGTAAAATTTTGATTTGGGGGGTTAGTTACGGACAAGATACAGCGATTCGCGCAAATTTCAAAAATTTCCTCACAAATGGTTATCTTTTGATTTTCTTGGATTTTTTAATTTTGAAAAAAGCTGGTCAAAAAACCACTCTTGAGGTGTCACTCTCAAAATCGGCTCAAATGTGGTTTAACTCGCTTAACAGGTCGAGTATAATACACAACTCGATTTTTAGCTGCCCAACTGTATATTCACGCCTTCTGGGGCAAATTCAAAATTCTGGAGAAATTGAAATATCCCGCTGGAGGCTCCAGAATGGCTGGAAATTGTGAAATTTGGATTTGGGGCGTTAGTTTTGGACAAAATACAGCAATTCGCGTGAATTTCAAAAATTTCCACACAAACGGTAAAATTTTGATTTTTTGGATTTTTTATTATGAAAAAAGCTGGTCAAAAAAACCACTCTTGAGGTATCCCTTCCAAAACCGACTCAAATGTGGATAAACTTGTTAAACAGATCGAGTATAATACACAACTCGATTTTTAGCTGCCCAACTTCATATTCACGCATTCTGGAGCAAATTCAAAATTTTGGAGAAATTGAAAAATCGCGCTGGAGGCTCCAGAATGGCTGGAATTGGCTAAATTTGGATGGGGGGGGGGGTAATATCAGTTTTAGGACTTATTTTGAACATTTTTACTGATCAAGTAAGTACGTATGTACTTTTTTTTAAAAAAGCATAAATCACAAAATAGTCAATTTTGGATTTTCAAAAATTCGCCAAAAAACGAAAAATGAACTTGGGCAGCTGAAAATTTGGATTTGGGGGTTTAGAGGTTTAGAACATGCTCTTTCCAAAAATCGCGGTCCCGTTCAATTTGGAGGCGGACACCTCAAGAGGTTCCCTCGTGAGATGTGAGCAAGACAAATTTAAAACTTTCTTTTACATATACGAGTATCTAGGTAAATACTTGGACTCACTGTTATTCTGCGGCCAACATTTGGAATTCCTGATATCGCCGAATCGTGCGACATAATTTTCGTCACAAAAACATCCGGAATAACTCGTATTGACCAATTGAACACATTTGTGATCGCAAATATCATTTCGTGAGTCGCATTCTTCGAATTGAAACCGCACATGGAATAATAAATTGATAAACACATTGAAAATAAAATACCAAATCAGGTAATAGGTAAGTATTTACCAAGTTCGTCATGTCGATAAAAAAAAAAAAAAAATAGGTTTATAAAAGCGTTTTTTATATTCACCTTGACAATAAATAGAATCGAATTCTGAACAACACAAAGGTCCATTAGGAGACTTGAAACACGCTATTTGAGACGATTTTACAGTATTATCGTTCGAATATCCGTCTGCAAAAAAGATTTCGATCAAATATTTAAAAAAGTATCAACTACCTAAGATCTGGATGCCTGAAAGATCCTTGCACAATATTCCTGAGTAAGTTATAAGTTACGTATATGAAATGTACCTAGAGGTGGATTATTGCATATCGTACTATAAGGTTATACTCACCATTTAAGCAGCCGTTTTTTTCGTCAGAACAATCGAAGCAATTACAAAAACCATCACAAGTGAGGTTGAAATCCAAACATCTTAATCCATCGTCACATAAATATTTTCCTCTACCCAATGAGCAATTTTCAACATCGATTTCATCGCCTGATAAAAAAGAAATGATGTTAGATTTTTGAATCACGTTTAAAAATAGTTCAGCTAAGGTATAGAAAAGAATTTCAATATTTTTACTGATTTACTTACCGCAGTTATATTCGTCATTGGTATCAAAACAATCATCAAGGGTATTACATCGAACTGTAGCATTCTTACAAGTATAAGACATCTGCCAACGGGCATGATGAAGCTCCGAAGTTCTGCAGTTGAATTTCCCCGGGCCGCAGTTTGCCTTTAATCAAAATAGTAATAAAAATATGTAAAAGAAAACGCAGCTCAGTTGTACGTGCAATTAACCTTATTCATGCAGGGTAAACAATCTTCATATTTCAGGAAATTAGAAAAAGTTTGTCAAAAAAAAACTAGTTTCTCTGGTGTATTTTCAGTTTTGCGATTTTTTCATTTTTAAAAGTGAACAAAAATATTTTTAGGATGGAGAAGAACTAAACTTTATTTATTTATTTATTCAATGTCATAGGTGGTAGGTCTATCGATCAGATACACCAACACAATCACATTGATTCCATTGACATGACTTCCTAATTTTAATGTCAAAAGACTAGTTATCTTGTGTTGAAATTAGGATCGAATCAAATTCCAAAAGAACTCATCGAAACAACAGCCTAGTCTGACCTCTCCCCGCCACCAAAATTTGAGTTTCCCAGATTGATTTTTCGATTTCTTGATGAATTTTTGAAGGTTTAAAATTTGACAATTTTCGGCGATTTATTGATTCATTATTTTTTTTAAAGTGAACATACCTACATATTCAGTAAAAATGGAGATAATTAGTCCTGAAAGTACGTAATATCAAGTCCTCCGAACCAAATTTCACAATTTCGAGGCATCTGAAGCCTCTAGCTCGATTTTGATTTCTCCAGAATCCGGAGAAATTAATTTAGATACTTGGCTAAAAATTGAGCTGTGTCCCATTTTCTGCCTTTTTGAAGGATTTAACCATATTTGAGCCGATTTGCAGGTCATCTCAAGTGTGCTTTTTGACCAGAATACTCGTTAAGAAAAAATTTCAAAAAAAGTAAGGTTTTTCGTTCGAAGGGAAATTTTTTGAAAACTACATGAACTGCTGCATCGCATCGTGTCAAAATTCAAGCTCATGAATCTGAATTTACCCAGATAAATTATTACCCCGAGAAATCGCTGATTTGAAAGAACAAGTGGTTGAAAAAAGCTTACATGTAGAATCGAAAAAACAATTTGGGCAAGTGAAATTTTGGCCAGGGAGGTTTCAGATTATGCTCATGAGTCATGAGCCACGCTATTTGTATTGCTACAAAAATCATGTCCCTGTTCATATCGAAGGCGAACATCTCCACCCCGAAAGCTACATAAACTGGATTAACTGGAATTATGTTTTTTTAATTTTCAATCCATGATGTCCGTACACTGTGTCTGTTTCGTTAAACTCTTTTCTACTGCAGCACACAAGAATGAATATGTGGACACTTATTATGTAATAATATAGTATAGATTTAAAATCAAATTTACTTGATCACAATTATTGGAATCATCATGATATGTACGATTAAAGTTCGAGTTACCAACACAGTCGATTTTTCCATCACAAACTAATCGATTGCTGATGTACGTTCCATTTGGACATCGGAAGGTTTTGTATTCCAAATCAACGCTGCGTACCTGTTTTCAGCATGAAACAAAGTCAATTAATGCAAGGCATACTCACTTACAAATAAACTGAGTCAAATGACAAATTAGACCGAGTAAGTACTAAGTACATACAGTATTACCAGGATCAGTTATAGTCAAACGTTTCAATAAAATAATTCAAACTTACCTCGACAAAAGTGCAAATCAAGATGAGTATTACTGTTGAAGCATGCATCATTTCTCACACAATTACACACGTGAGAATACTAAAATCACGCGTAAAATTTAGTATAGTTAATCACGAACAAAACAATTTGTAGACATTAGCAAGTAGATTTCGACAAAAAATACTTACTTAACAGCAACGAAAATGAAATCAGATGCCGCAGACGAATTGATGGAATTGAAAAGTGAATGCGACAAGCTGAAAGAAATGAAAGAGAAGGAATGAATCTAAATCAACAACAAATGATTTCGCAACATTATAGCTGCACCATATTGTTGTAATCTCAAACTTCAATACGAAGAAGAAAACCGGCCTTCCAATTCTCTGTATTCTCTACTCCTGTACTCCTGCACAATTCGCTCGACGCTCGCAGTTGGTGCTGTGCTTGCTTAAGTCAGTGATGGTGCGTTTTTACTCCGACGAGGCGACGACATCGACAAACAAAAAACATCATCCATATCATGATTGTTGAAGACTTCTTCGCCTTTGTCTTCTAATCTTGATAGTCCGGCATATGACAATAGGAGTATTGCACCCCTCCCCTCACCGATCCTCCGGGACAACTTTTTTCTTAAAAGGGACATCCTAAGGAACATTTTAAAGCAAACTTGAAACTTGTTCAAAAAAAAGTTGGCCTTACTTACAAAATGGCGGCCATTTTGATTGACAGGTCAGCCGAAATCGCAGATTTTGCGTTTCAGTATATGACTTGCACGAAATTTTTCAAACCTTACAAACCTAGATCCAAAGATCATGCAAACATTTATCACCTGTCAAAATTTCAAGTGCTAAAGTGCGTTTTTCGATTTTTGGTGAATTTTTGAAAATCCAAATTAGGCCAAAAATAAGGGGAAAAACCAAAATTTTACCAAATTGACCAAGAAAGCTGAAATTTGGGATATACCCCATTTTCGACATGTCAAATTGATTGGAAACGGTTTCAACCCGTTTTGAGCAGTTCTGGAGCCTCCAGCAGATTTTTGAAACTCGAAATTCCCACAAAACTCCATCAAATTGGAGTTGTAAAGCTGAAATTTATTCTAAAAACTAATTTCAATACGCTACGAAGTACTGAAGGTGAATTTCAAGTCATTTTGGAGCCTCCAGCGGCTTTTTGAAAATTCCTGAAGCCTCAAGCACATTTTTGAAACTTCAAATTTTCACAAAATTTCATCAAATGGAGATGGAAACCTGAAATTTAGTCTACACTTCAATTTTAACACCCTCTGAAGACGACTTCAGGTGGGTTCAAGTCATTTTAGAGCCTTCGGCGACTTTTTTGAGAGTTACTGGAGCTGCCATGTAGATTTTTGAAACTTGAAATTTCCGCAACATTAATTTATGAAATGGAGTTGGCAAGCTGAAATTTACTTCGCAGACTACATGGTGGTTTCAAATGGTTTTAAAGCTCCCAGCTATTCTTACTTTTAGGAAATTTCAATTTTCCAAAAAAAAAAACGCCATAGGTACAACATTTCAAACAGTCGCTGGAGGCTCCAAAACGACTTGAAATTCACCAGCTGTCAACTTCATAGCGTATTGAAATTAGTTTGCAGAATGAATTTCAACTCTCGCCATCTCGTTTGACGAAATTTTGGGGAAATTTCAAGTTTCAAAAATCTACTGGAGGCTCCAGTAATTTTCAAAAAAGTCGCTGGAGGCTCTAAAATGACTTGAACCCACCTGAAGTCGTCTTCAGAGAGTGTTAAAATTGAAGTGTAGAGTAAATTTAAGCTTTCCATCTCCATTTTGATGAAATTTTGTGATAATTTAAAGTTTCAAAAATCTGCTGGAGGCTTCAAGTATTTTCAAAAAGCCGCTGGAGGCTCCAAAATTACTTGAAATTCACCTGCAGTACTTCGTAGCGTATTGAAATTAGTTTTTAGAATAAATTTCAGCTTTACAACTCCAATTTGATGGAATTTTGTGGGAATTTCGAGTTTCAAAAATCTGCTGGAGGCTCCAGAACTGCTCAAAACGGGTTGAAACCGTTTCCAATCGATTTGGCATGTCGAAAATATGGAATATCCCAAATTTCAGCTTTCTTGGTCAATTTGGTAAAATTTTGGTTTTTTCCCTCATTTTTGGCCTAAATTGGATTTTCAAAAATTCACCACAAATCGAAAAACGCACTTTAGCACTCGAAATTTTGGCAGGTGATAAATGTTTGCACGATCTTTGGATCTACGTTTGTAAGGTTTGAAAAATTTCGTGCAAGTCCTATATTGAAACGCAAAATCTGCGATTTCGGCTGACCTGTCAATCAAAATGGCCGCTATTTTGTAAGTAATGCCCACTTTTTTTTGGGCATGTTATTAGTTTTAAAACTCTTGGTGATTTTTTAAAAATTCAAACACTGCCAAGTTTTTTATAAAAATATTAAAAATTGATTAAATTTAGATGGAAAGTTGAAATTTTATTTTTAAAACTGTAGTTTAAAACTGTTAAATCGATTAACAATTTTCTGAAGCCGTTTTGAAAACTTCCTTCGGCAGAATTCTGGAATTTTTCATTTTGGATAAGTTGACGTAAAAACGTTCAAAATGAGAAATTCTGAACTCGTAATTAGATCACTCAAGATGCTCACTTCTGATTTAATCGGTAATACGATTTTTGGAAAAAGCAATTTCATCCAATTTTTGGAGAATTTTTAAAAATCCCAAAATAGCGTTTTTTCCTTAAAAATAGGTACCCATTTTTTTAAAAGCATAAAGGGAAATATTAAACCAAACACGTTAGAATTTGATTTTTAGCTACCAATTTTTTTAAAAATTAGAATCACCTTCACATCAAAAATTCAACTTGGGAAGTTGAAATTCTTCCTGATTTTAAACCGGGCACTATTACCTACTTTCCAAAAATCTCACTCCATTTACAAATCTGTGGCGTGAGTATGTGGCCTCAAAAATTTTGAAATGCGTTAGTTAATTCGAATTGAAAATTTTTTCCAAAAAATTGTTTTAGCAAAAGAATGAAAAATTGGTCGTTTTTAAACAGATTGACATAAAAAACCGAAACTTGGTCCATACTTCATTTTTAAGCTCCAAAATCGATAGGTAGGTAATTTTATGAGCTATTCTGGAGCTTCCAACAGATACCTACAACTACATGTACTTGACAGTCGTAAAGATGATATAGATCGAAGCCCCAGCAGATTTTCCTTTACTTATCCATTTTCAAAAACCTGGAAGGAATGAAAATAATGAAATTTAATTTCCAAATATTCATATCCTTCGGATTCAGCACAGATGATTTTTCATTATTCCAACATTTCTGAACTAGTTTATGGTGTTCTTAAAATCTTCTCGAATTGGTGAAAAGTAAAATGAATTGCCTCGTTGTCAGTTCTGATGAAATTGAAACGCGAGGAATAAAGTAATGTAAAACGATAAATTCTCAGTTTTTTTTTTTAGTTTTCAAGTACCTACCAAGTATATTAATTATTATTGGTAAATGTGAACTCAAGGTTCATTATTCTTGAAGGAATGTTCTTGTAAAATATGACATCAGATACAAATTCTTGAGGATTAAAGGTTGGATGAAAGTTCTCAAATTTATTCTTTCTATCTTCTCTGATACACTTGACAACGTTTCTTTGTTCGCATTAATGAAATTTGCACGGATTCAATAAATAATTAACGAATACCAAAAAAGTATGAGTATTTAATAAAAAAAACTGCACTGGAATAATAATATTTACAAAAAAATTCTTAATCTTAAAAATAATAGTAAAAACTAAACAAAACCGAATAACTAATAAAACCTTGAGCTATTTCTTCCTTTTACAAGCAACTGAAAACTGAACGGAGAACTATAGCTTCTAACTGACAAAAAACTCGTCCTATCTTTAAGTTACCTTTTAATATTCCCTGATTTTTTTTCGGATTGAAGTAAGTATATACCTACCAGCGGATTATTATTTACAACAAAATTTCAAAGAATTTCGCTTATAAACTTTAAGGTATAAATAAACACCAGCGAAAATAAGACCACCCACTAAAATGATAATAAACACTGAAACGCCAAAACTGATAGAATCATTCGAACAAGTGTAATTTAAAAAACCTTTAGATGAAGACGGGCGCAGCAAACATAACCCAGAGCACGACGCTGGACAAGGATTCGGAATCTGAAAATTAAATAAATAAATTCAATATGTAGATTTTTTCAAGTCGGACAAAGCGATCCGAAATAAAATCACGTCAAAATATGGAAAGTATCATTGGTAGTTTTCTTGAGCAATTCCTTACCTGGGTTCGTTGAAGCAGAGGGTTATACACGTGCAATTTATTTATGATATCATTCGAGTACAAACTTTTTTCCATGGTAACTCGCTGCGAAACTATTTTAGTTTTCAAATTCATGCTGGAAATTCTATTTTGATCATTACTGATGAAGAAAATTTCATTTTCGAAAACAGTGCCGAAGTGCACATCAGAACCGACTTTCCAAATCTAAAAAAAAAAAAAAATTGTCAATGAGTCCAACTGCTTTATCACGAAAACAAGACTGTTATTTCAACATTAGGTATATTCAATACGCACCTACATAGACAACATATAGACCAAAAGTGAATTAATTATAAGAATACATAAACAAGCATCAAATGCCACCAATGTCACCATACCTTCATCTGATCTCCTTTAAAAGTTACAGATCGTAAATGTGAACCGTATGATCCAAATTCAAATCCACTTGAATAGAAATATAATCTCTCAGTTAATTCATCCGCCACCATCATTTTACAAGAATCAACGTCATTGAAATAATTTTCATCGGATCCATCCATCGAAGACTTCGCCAAATAGGAACGTCCAGTGGCATAATTCGGGCCAACCCAAAACATTAACCTGTAATAAGGCCGTTCATTAATTATTCACCTGTTTAATTAGTACCTAGAAAATATCTTGCAATGGTACGTATTTGAAATCAAATTAACCAACCCAAATCTTGGAGCCAACGTAACAAATCTTATATCACCGGATTTGAGCTGTTTGCAAATTTTACCGTCATTTGAACAAACTGATAGAGACGACGATGTTGAATAATAAATAATAAATATTATTCGTTATCCAATCAACAGCCAGGGATACAATTTTTTATCTGAAACGCCCAGGTAGGTAAGTATACAATGTACGTAGATAAGATAGGTATATTTGTGCAAGAAAAATTGAAAATAATTCAAACGCACCATGTTCAAAAGTGGGAGTTAAAACCATTCAAAATTTTTCAAGAAGTTATAACTAGGTACCTAGAAGAGATTAAGTAGGTAGTGAGTTCACTAATTAAATTACCAGACTTGATGACTTCTTGTGGCTCATCGTTAGAAATCGCTGACATTTTGAAAATTCGTTTATTCTTGGGGGACGAATCATCAAAAAAATAATTGGAATAAACGCGATCGCTTCCAAGATTTTCATCGATAGCATAATACGTGTAATCATGGGCGGCAGATGAAGCAGTACATTCGTACGTCAATTCTTTTGTAACATAATCCGTATGGGTGAAAACATTCATTGATCTGAATTTACGATTTGTCCAGTACAACAGCGTAACTCCTTTTACCACTGCGAAAAAATGCATCCATGAAAATTACAATGTAAGCATGACCTAATACGTAAGTACCCAACTATACCTACGTAAGATGGTTCGGTAGCGTTTAGGATGAATTAAGATCGTAAAATTACTTCAACAGTCAAAAATCAAGAATCAGAGCGACATAAAAAGAAAAACATTGCGGGAGGTCAAAATTTAACAAGATCAAATTCTCAGCCACTGAACTTATATGCCAATTTTAATGTAGGTAGGTACAGGTAGAGGTACTGAAGAAAATGAAACTAGAGACCCCATATTAGGTTCGAAAGTGGTCGAAATCGACTCTGGAATCGACTTAAGAATGGAAACTGATTTTCAAACTTTTCACCTAATGATTTACCTAGGTACCTATTATTATTATTATTATTAATCACAGATTGAAAAATCAACTCTATTGTACCTAACTAAAAATATGGTTCTAAGATGAGTTTTCTTTTACATAGGTACGCGAATACTTGACTCACTGTTATTCTTCGGCCAACATTTGGAATTCCTGACATCGCCAAATCCTCCGACATAATTTTCATCACAAAAACATCCGGTGTTATTGACGAACTGAACGCATTTGTGATCACAAATATCATTTTTTGAGTCGCATTCTTCGAATTGATATCGCACATGAAATAATAAATTGATAAACACATTCGAAATAAAATACCAAATCAGGTAAGTATCTAACCAAGTTCCTCATGTCGATTTTAATGATCGAAAAAAGTAGCAGTGGCGAGGCGTGAGTTTTCCTGGTAGGGAAGCAAAAGCTCAGTTGAAGTAAAAATTTTCGAGAAATGCGAGTAGGTATACTGCAGAGACAGAATCACATTGAAAAAACAATCGCAACCATTTTATTAATTATAATGAAATTAAAGCTTTAGTGATTTTTAAATCTAGGTACCTAATTCGTACATGTTACAAAAAAAAACAACAAAGAAGTAACATTTTCGTATTTTAACATTTTGAGAAAATTAAACTTTGTATATTAGGTCAATGCTGCGATCTTTCAAATTTGCAAAGATATCAATCACATCATCCATAAAATTGATTTTTACTGAGAATTCTACTGGGGAGTGGAGACGAAACGAAATACCCAAATAAATACGCTAGATCGGTCATCAGTCATACAACAAGTCGCAATTTGTCACATTTTCTTAATCAGAGCTGTGTAGAATGTACAAGCGCATGCGCATATGGCACCTCAAGGGTCGTGTTGTAAGAAGTAACTGACGAATTGCTTCCAAAGAATCGCCGTTCGACGCTCTACAACGCGCGTTAAGGATGGAAAACATGATTCTTTTTTCAGTTGAAACGGTTTTTTTGGAAGCAATGCTCAGTTTGCTTCCACAACGCAAAATTATGTTTTTTGTACGTAATAAAACAATGTATTGGAAGACATTTGAACGAAATAGTATTCTCTCTTGTTTTTTAAATATTTTCTCGTAATATTTTTGAATTAATTTAAATAATTTAATTTTCTAAAACCACGAAAATTTGAAGGGAAGCAATGCTTCCATTGCTTCCATGGACGCCTCGCCACTGAAAAGTAGGTAGTTGAGCGTTTCTTATATTCACCTTGACATAAAGAATCGAATTCTGAACAACACAACGGTCCATTAGGAGTCTTGAAACACGCTATTTCAGAAGTATTAACGTTCAAATATCCGTCTGCAAAAAGATTTCGATCAAATAAAAAAAGTATCAACTACCTAAATTAGCTCGTATAAGGTTAATCACCATTTAAGCAGCCGCTTTTTTCATCAGAACAGTCGATGCAATTACAGAAACCGTCACAAGTGAGATTGAAATCCAAACATCTTAATCCATCATCACATAAATATTTTCTTTTGCCCAATGAGCAATCTTTCACGTTGATTTCATCACCTAATAAAAAAAAAATAGGTTATGTTGGATTTTCGAATCACGTTGAAAAATGGTTTCTAGAATTTCAATAGGTATTTATACTGATTTACCGCAGTTGCTTTCATCAAGGGTATTCAAACAATCATGAAGGGTATTACATCGAACTGTAGCATTCTTGCATTCATGCCAATAATGATTCGAAATTCCGCATTTGAACTTCCCTGCGCCACATTTTGCCTTTAATCAAAATCGTAATGAAAATAAAACGTAGTTCAGCTGCACGTGTATAGTTATAATCTTATTCGTACAGAGGCCAGAGGGTAATGTTCATACTTCATACCTATTTCAGGAAAGTTAATGCGAAATAAACGAAGTTTCTCTCGAATTTTCAGTTTAGCATTTTTTTTTCAATTTTAAAGTAAACAAAAATAATACAAAAATGTTTCTTTGGAAGAGAAGAACTACCTAGATAGGTAGTAGTACAGGGTGCCCAGAAATATCGAGTACCCCTAAAAAAGTTTTCTACTAAATATGTACTTTGGTTGGTCACAACTCACAGTGAATAATAATTTTAAAAAATTTAAAATTTGACAATTTTCGGCGATTTTTTTTTTTAAAAGAAGTATCTGTCTGATAAATGCACTCTCGAACCGATTTTCAGGAGATCAGCTCAAATGTTGACAAACTCTTCAAAGTGGTCAAGAATAGGCACGCTATAATCAATATTTAGCAGCCCAAATGAACTACAGCACGCTTTCTGGAGAAATTTTAAAATTCTGAATAAATCCAAAATGGCGCTGAAGGCTCTTGAATGGCTCAAAATTGTGAAAGGCAGATTTAGGGTAGGGATGCGAACCGGAAAAAAATCGGTTAAAGGTTCCTGAAGGTTACTGTGAAAAAGGTTCTGATTATCGGTAACAGGTTACATAATTTAGGTGCCCAAAATTAAAAAATCGGCCAACTTCTTTACAGCACTAGCACAAGATTGCACAAAAATATTAGTCCGGCACATAACAATAGGAGTAATTGCACCCCCCCCCCCACGCCGATCCTCCGGGACAACTTTTTTATTAAATGGGACATCCTAAGGAACATTTTAAAGCAAACTTGCCAAACAAAAAAGTTGGCCTTACTAACAAAATGGCGGCCATTTTGATTGACAGGTCAGCAGAAATCGCAGATTTTGCGTTTTAACATAGGACTTGCACGAACTTTTTCAAACTTTACAAAGGTAGATCGAAAGATCATGCAAAAATTCATCACCTGTCAAAATTTCAAGTGCTAAAGTGGGTTTTTCGATTTTTTATGAAATTTTTGAAAATTGAATTTAGGCCAAAAATGAGGGAAAAAATCAAAATTTTACCAAATTGACCAAGAAAGCTGAAATTTGAGATGTACCCTATTTTCGACATACCGCAAATCGATTGGAAACGGTTTCAACTCGTTTTGAGCAGTTCTGGAGCCTCCAGCAGATTTTTGGAACTCGAAATTCTCACAAAATTCCATCAAATCGGAGTTGTAAAGCTAAAATTTATTCTAAAAACTAATTTCAATACGCTACGAAGTACTGCAGGTAAATTTCGAGTCGTTTTGGATCCTCCAGCGACTTTTTGAAAATTCCTGAGGCCTCCAGCAGATTTTTGAAACTTTAAATTTTCACAAAATTTCATCAATAAATGGAGATGGAAAGCTGAAATTTACTCTACACTCCAATTTTAACATCCTCTGAAAACGACTTCTGGTGGATTTCAAGTCATTTTAGAGCCTCCTACGACTTTTTTGAAAATTACTGGAGCCTCTAGGAGATTTTTGAAACTCTAAAATTTCATCAAACTAAGATGGAGAGTCGAAATTCATTCTGAAAACTGATTTCAATACGTTACGAAGATGCCTGCTGGCGAATTTCAAGTCGTTTTGGCGCCTCCAGCAACTTTTTGAAAGGTTGTAAGACGTTTTTATGGAAAATTGAAATTTCCTTAAAGTAGCTGGAAGCTTCAAAACCATTTGAAACCACCACGTAGTTTGCGAAGTAAATTTCAGGTTGCCAACTCCATTTGATAAATTAATGTTGGGGAAATTTCAAGTTTCAAAAATCTACTGGAGGCTCCAGTAATTTTCAAAAAAGTCGTTGGAGGCTCTAAAATGACTTGAAATCCACCAGAAGTCGTTTTCAGAGGGTGTTAAAATTGGAGTGTAGAGTAAATTTCAGCTTTCCATCTCCATTAATGATGAAATTTTGAGAAAATTTAAAGTTTCAAAAATCTGCTGGAGGCTTCAGGAATTTTCAAAAAGTCGCTGGAGGGTCCAAAACGACTCGAAATTTACCTGCAGTACCTACTTCGTAGCGTATTGAAATTAGTTTTTAGAATAAATTTCAGCTTTACAACTCCAATTTGATGGAATTTTGTGGGAATTTCGAGTTTCAAAAATCTGCTGGAGGCTCCAGAACTGCTCAAAACGGGTTGAAACCGTTTCCAATCGATTTGGCATGTCGAAAATAGGGTACATCTCAAATTTCAGCTTTCTTGGTCAATTTGCTAAAATTTTGATTTTTTTTCCTCATTTTTGGCCTAAATTCGATTTTCAAAAATTCACCAAAAATCGAAAAACCCACTTTAGCACTTGAAATTTTGACAGGTGATGAATTTTTGCATGACCTTTCGATCTACCTTTGTAAAGTTTGAAAAAGTTCGTGCAAGTCCTATGTTAAAACGCAAAATCTGCGATTTCGGCGACCTGTCAATCAAAATGGCCGCCATTTTGTAAGTAATGCCAACTTTTTTTTTGGCAAGTTTGCTTTAAAATGTTCCTTAGGATGTCCCTATTAAGAAAAACTACTCCTATTGTCATATGCCGGACTATATAGGTGGACAATGAACATTTATTACGATGTCTGTAGTACCTAGCCTACCTAGATAGTAAATACGTAGATATAGAATAGATCTAATCAAATTTACTTGATCACAAGATACGTGTTCATCACTTCCAACTTCCCAATCCCAGTTATCACTACCAACACAGTCTATTTTTCCATCACAAACTAATTGATTTCTGATGTACGTTCCATTTCGACAACGGAAGGTTTTGTATTCCAAATCAACGCCGTGTATTACCTAATTTTCAGCACGAAACGGAAGT
Source organism: Planococcus citri (assembly GCF_950023065.1). Taxonomy (NCBI): domain Eukaryota; kingdom Metazoa; phylum Arthropoda; class Insecta; order Hemiptera; family Pseudococcidae; genus Planococcus; species Planococcus citri. The sequence continues at coordinate 71,476,836 of NC_088679.1, read as the reverse complement.
CAATTAATGCAAGACATACAAAGTAGGTAAACTGAGTCAAATGGCAAACGACCAGCATGACCAGCATAATATAGGTAGCATAGTTAAACGTTTCAATAAAATTTGAACTTACCTCGGCCAAACTGCAAATTAAGAATATTACTATTGAAACACGCATCATTTCTCACACAATTACTCACGCGAATAATACTAAAATCACCCGAACAATACGATTTGTGGACATTTGCTAAGAGAATTCAACAAAATACGTAATAGCAACGAGAAATCAAATAATTACGTATACGATCAGACGCCGCAGACGAATTGATGGAATTGAAAAGTGAACACGACAAGCCAAAAGAATGAAACAACAGAAACGAATATTTTGCAACATTAGCTGTAAATGTTGTACCTAATCTTAAACTGAAGCAGAAAACGGCCTTCCAATTCTCTATACTCCAGCACAATTCGCTCGCAGTTGGTGCCTGCGCGAGTGTGTTTTTTTCATTTCCATATCAGTTGAGTCATTCATTCTTTTGAATATCGGTTCGAATACGCAGTAAAAAAGAATAAAAGATAAGAGATTATTTTCGACGACATCGACAAACCAAATTAAGTACATTATCAATATCATGAACGTTGAAGACTTTATCGCCTTTGTCTTTTAATCTTGACGAGGAAAACGATAAATTCCGTCTCAAGAAGTGTTTTTGCTCCAGTAAAAAAGTGGTTTGAAAAAAATGAAGTTTCAGCATTAGAGTAATACAGTAGATGTCCACTTTAGGAATAACTGACACTGACGGCACTGACCAATTTGAGAGTTGGACTGGTCCTGGCAGGAACAATGATCTTGCTACAAAAAAATGCTGATCCTACAGTACACCATACTGTAGGATCAGCATTTAAAGTTATTATGTGGTGAACTGATGACGGACTGATCAACTGCCTCTAAATTATATTCAAGAATTTCAAGTACCTACTTAAGGTATCTTGACTCTTGAGTACAAAAACCACTTCCGAAAATTTATTATTCTAGAATTTTTTCGGTGGTTTCTCAAAATTCTAATTCTGGAAAAGAGAACGAGGTCAAAAAATGCTTTTCAAAACTTGTAATCTAGAAAGTAAAATTTTGATGCGACAAATTTGTTTCTCATCTTTTCTCACTCTTGAGGTTTTTAAAACTTACCTATTGAAAATCGCACTGGATGTTGCAAAATGGCTGGAAATTGTAGACTTCAAGACTTCAAAACTAGGCACCTACTTTTCATCATTTATTTTTCATTAAAAAAGTAGGTAAGTACCTAAGTAGTTGAATGCTTTTTTTAATAAATAAGAAACACCGTGTCTATAGAAACACCTTAAGAATTTTGAATGTTTATTTTACCAGAAACCGAAAAATTCACTTAGGTAGCAAAAATTCTGCCTAGTTTTAAACCACTATCATTTTCCAAAAGTCGCACTCCATTTCAAATCGGTGGCGTATGTGACCTTAAAAGAATTCAAAATTTCTTCCAAAAAATTTTTTAGAGAAAAAATGAAATAAGTACTTATTTGTCGTTTTTAAACAGATTGATATAATAAACCAAAATATGATCCATACCCTATTTTCACCTCCAAAATAAATTGGTAGTTTTTTTTAGGTATTCTGGAGCTTCCAATAAATTTTTCTAATTTTTCAGTTTTTGGAAAAAAAAAACAAAAAACGATATCTTGATTTCAAACCGCAGGAATGATTTTTTTGTTGAAAATCTGTGCCTGAATCGAATAAAACAGTTGCAAAGATAATAGATCGCAGTTTATGGAACTGAATTATAACCAAATTTTTCCAAAATTGGGAAGTTCAATAATCTGCTGGAAAAGCCTCCATAACGGCTTGGAAGCCCCAGCAAATCTCCTTTTATTCATCCATTTACATAAACTCGAAAGGATTTATGTCCAAATATTCGTATCCTTCGGATTCAACACTGATGATTTTTCACTATTCCAACATTTTCTGAAGTAATGTGAAACGTTGAATTTAAATTCTCAGTTTTTTTTTGTTCATTTTCAAGCACCAAGTATATTAATTATTTTGGTAAAATGTGAACTTAATGTTCATGATTCTTGAAGAAATCTTCTTGTAAAAGATAGCGTCAGGTACACATTCTTGAGAATCGCACGGTTGTATAAACAAAAATTCACGAAATTATTCTTTCTATCCTCTCTGATATACTGACACAACTTTATTCTTTGGTTGCAATAATGAAATTTTTCGAGACCATAAGGATTCAATTAATAACTACTAGCCAATGTCAAAAAAGTCTGAGTATTTAATAAAAAACTGCACTGAAATAAAATAATATACTTATTTACAAAAGAATTGTACTTAAAACTAATAAGTAGGTAGTATAGGTACCTACTAAAAACTAAACAAAACCGAATAGATAATAAAACTTGAAGCTCTTTCATCCTCTACAATCAATTGAAAGGAAAACTTGCATCTTATACTGACGAAAAAACTCATTCTATCTTTAGGTTACCTCTAACTATTCCCTGATATTTTTTTCTTTCGGATTTACCTATAGGTAATGTAAGTATCTATAATATATAGGGCTAGGATTTTTATGCGCTAAAAAAACAGTTTTAAGCGCTTAAAAAAGCAGTTAAAATGGCCAAAAAAAGCAAAATTATGCGCCAAAAAATCTGAAAAAGCGAAAATAAGTGGTTTGTAAGTGCATCATGTGGCATATCAAAATGCAGGTATTTTTAAGCAGAATGCAAAAATCCTATTGGATTCCCTATCAAGTTTAAACTGAATTATTTAAATCAGAAAAATATCAAAAATCATTTATTTTAGATTTAATTTTTGAACAAAAACATTAAACATACCTACAAGTGTCAGATTACAAGAATTAGGTAAATAAAAACTAACTGATTCAAAATTCAAACGTTCGTTTGCAAAATCAGAGATCAAAATCATCAAAATGTTTTTATTTTTTTTTTCAACTAAAATAGTTTGAAAGTGATTTTTTTTGTTGACAAAACAACGAAAATTCAAGTTTTTAGAACGATTTTTTGTCGTTTTTCTTCGAAATATGCGCTAAAGTACTTGAAAAAGCGCTAAAAAAGCGGTTATCGGCCATTTTTTGCTGAAAATAAGCAGTTTTAAGCGTTTATGGTCTAAAAAAGCAAAATTATGCGCTAAAAAATTTTGCAATTCGGCTTAAAAATGCATGAATCGCAAAAGAAACATTGTTATGCGGTATCTACTGCAGTGCATTCAGACAAGCATTTGCATAAAAATCCTAGCCCTAATAATATACAACAACGGATCATTATTTCCAAAAAAATTTCAAAGAATTCCGCTTGTTAACTTTAAAATACAAAAAATAAACACCATATAAGAAGGCCCGCTAAAATTATAAGAAACACTAAAACGCCAAAACTGATATTGGACCCAGATTCATTCAAACAAGTGTAATTTAAAAAACCTTTAGACGAAGACGGGCGCAGCAAACATAACCCAGAGCACGACGCTGGACAAGGATTCGGAATCTGAAAATGAGATAAATAAATTAAATTGATATTTTCAATTTGGACGAGGTACTTAATGCAAAATAAAATCACGTCAAAATTTATACAGTTCTCTTGAACGATTCCTTACCTTAGTTCGTTGTAGGAGAGGGTTGTACACGTGCAATATGAAATCCTTCGAGTACCCATTTCTATCGATGCTAACTCGCGGTGAAACTATTTTAGTCTTTAAATTCATGCTGGAAATTCTACTTTGATCATTACTGACGAAGAAAACATTATTTTCGAAAACAGTGATGAAACGCATAAGAGAATCGAATGTCCAAACCTAAAAATAAAAGGTTTCAATGAGTCTAACTGCTTCATCACGAAAACAATGCGATTCTAACATTAAAGAAATATGTACATAAATAAATACCTATCAAACGCCACCAATTTCAACACATACCTTCATCTGATCTCCTTTAAAAGTTACAGATCGTATGTGGTACAATCCAGATTCAAATCCAATCTCATAGAAATATAATCTCTCAGTTAATTCATCCGCAACTAGCATTGTACAAGACTCTACTATAACGTCATCGAAATGATTCTCATCGGATCCATCCATCGAAGACTTCGTCAAATACCAGTAGAAACTTCCTGAGTCCCATTTCGGGGTAACCCAAAACATCAACCTGTAATAAGGCCGTTCATTAATTTAGGCACTTGTCTAATTAGTAGAAAATATATTCCATGGTACGTATACGTATTTTAAATTAATTAACCAACCCAAATCTTGGAGCTAACGTAACAAAACTAAAACTTATATCACCGGATTTGAGCTGTTTGCAAATTTTACCGTCATTAGAACAAACTGATAGAGACGACGATGTTGAATAATAAATATTATTCGTTATCCAATCAACAGCAAGGGAATCAATTTTTTCATCTGAAACACACGATAGATATAATGTACAGCACAAGTAGACCCCTAGACCGAACATTAATGAGCAACAAAGTAAATAAAAATTTGAGCATTAAAAAATTGAAAATCATTCAAACCCACTATATGTTCAAAGCAGAAGTTGAAACAATTCAAGTAGGGTATTTTATTCATAAATTAAATTACCAGACTTGATGACTTCTTGTGGCTCATCATTAGAAATAGCTGACATTTTGAAAATTCGTGTGTTCCGTCGCTCTTCATTAATACGACTTTCGTCGATTGCGTAATACGTGTAATCATGGGCTGCAGTTGAGGCAGAACATTGGCGGGTCAATTTTTTCGAAACATAATCCGTATGGGTGAAAAGATTCACTGATCTGAATTTACGATCTGTCCAGTACAACAGCGTAACTCCTTTTACCGCTGCGAAAAAAAAAAAACATGCATTCTTGAAAATTACAATGTAAGGATGACTTGATACGAGACGTACCTAAGATGGCCCGGTATAGTCCGGCATATGACAATAGGAGTAATTGCACCCCCCCCCCCGCCGACCATTCGGGACAACTTTTTTCTTAAAGGGGACATCCTAAGGAACATTTTAAAGCAAACTTGCCAAAAAAAAGTTGGCCTTACATACAAAATGGCGGCCATTTTGATTGACAGGTCAGCCAAAATCGCAGATTTTGCGTTTTAAAATAGGACTTGCACGAACTTTTTCAAACTTACAAAGGTAGATCGAAAGATCATGCAAAAATTTATCACCTGTCGAAATTTCAAGTGCTGAAGTGGGTTTTTCGATTTTTGGTGAATTTTTGAAAATCGAATTTAGGACAAAAATGAGGGAAAAAATCAAAATTTTACCAAATTGACCAAGAAAGCTGAAATTTGGGATGTACCCTATTTTCGACATACCGCAAATCGATTGGAAACGGTTTCAACTCGTTTTGAGCAGTTCTGGAGCCTCCAGCAGATTTTTGAATCTCGAAATTCCCACAAAATTCTATCAAATTGGAGTTATAACGCTAAAATTTATTCTAAAAACTAATTTCAATACGCTACGAAGTACTGCAGGTAAATTTCAAGTCGTTTTGGATCCTCCAGCGACTTTTTTAAAATTCCTGAAGCCTCCAGCAGATTTTTGAAACTTGAAATTTTCACAAAATTTCATCAAATGGAGATGAAAAGCTGAAATTTACTCTACACTCCAATTTTAACACCCTCTGAAAACAACTTCTGGTAAATTTCAAGTCATTTTAGAGCCTCCAATGATTTTTTGAAAATTACTGGAGCCTCCAGAAGATTTTTGAAACTTGAAATTTCCCCAAAATTTCATCAAACGAAGATGGAGAGTCAAAATTCATTCTGCAAACTAATTTCAATACGCTACGAAGTTGACTGCTGGTGAATTTCAAGTAGTTTTGGAGCCTCCAGCAACTTTTTGAAAGGTTGTATGACGTTTTTTTGGAAAATTAAAATTTCCTATAAAAGTATAGCTGGAAACTTCAAAACCATATTTTGAAACCACCATGTAGTCTGCGAAGTAAATTTCAGTTTGCCAACTCCATTTGATAAATTAATGTTGGGGAAATTTCAAGTTTCAGAAATCTATTGGAGGCTCCAGTAATTTTCAAAAAAGTCTCTGGATGCCCTAAAATGACTAGAACCCACCTGAAGTCGTCTTCAGAGGGTGTTAAAATTGGAGTGTAGAGTAAATTTCAGCTTTCCATCTCCATTTGATGAAATTTTGTGAAAATTTCAAGTTTCAAAAATCTGCTGGAGGCTTCAGGAATTTTCAAAAAGTCGCTGGAGGATCCAAAACGACTCGAAATTTACCTGCAGTACTTCGTAGCGTATTGAAATTAGTTTTTAGAATAAATTTTAGCTTTACAACTCCAATTTGATAGAATTTTGTGAGAATTTCGAGTTCCAAAAATCTGCTGGAGGCTCCAGAACTGCTCAAAACGAGTTGAAACCGTTTCCAATCGATTTGCGGTATGTCGAAAATAGGGTATATCCCAAATTTCTGCTTTCTTGGTCAATTTGGTAAAATTTTGATTTTTTCCCTCATATTTGTCCTAAATTCGATTTTCAAAAATTCACCAAAAATCGAAAAACCCACTTCAGCACTTGAAATTTCGACAGGTGATAAATTTTTGCATGATCTTTCGATCTACCTTTGTAAGTTTGAAAAAGTTCGTGCAAGTCCTATGTTAAAACGCAAAATCTGCGATTTTGGCTGACCTGTCAATCAAAATGGCCGCCATTTTGTATGTAAGGCCAACTTTTTTTTGGCAAGTTTGCTTTAAAATGTTCCTTAGGATGCCCCCTTTAAGAAAAAAGTCGTACCGGGAGATCGGCGGGGGGGGGGGTCAATTACTCCTATTGTCATATGCCGGACTAGTGGGCTATAAACTTTTTCTTTCGTCAACATTTTGTCTTTTACGGAGTAGGAGAGAAGCGTTAAGGATGAATTAAGATCGTAAAATTACTTCATCGGTCAAAAATCAAGAATCCAGAACGACGTAAATGGAAAATCATTTCAAGAAATTAAAATTCGACAGGTTCAAATTCTCAGCCACTGAACTTAAAATATCTATTGAAGCTGGAGGCCCCAGATTAAGTTCGATAATGGTAGACATCGACTCTAGAATCGACTTGAGAATAGAAACTGATTTTCAAACTTTTCACCTAGGTAATTTATCTATTTTTTTTTTTTTTTTTTGTGAAAAATCGACGTACATGCTAGGAAAACCTTCATCACAGATTGAAAAATCAACTCTAGTAGTTGACTAAAAATTTGGTTAATTCTGAGATGTGTGCAAGACGAAATTAAACTGACTCACTGTTATTCTTCGGCCAACATTTGGAATTCCTGATATCGCCGACTCCCCCGACATAATTTTCGTCACAAAAACATCCGGTATTATTGACGAATTGAACGCATTTATGATCGCAAATATCAATTTTTGAGTCGCATTCTTCATAATGGTACCGCACATGAAATAATAAATTTATATGTAAACACATCTAAAATGAAATATTTACCAAATCAGCTACATGAGTCGAAAAAAATTTGCGTATTTTATATTCACCTTGACATATAGAATCGAATTCTGAACAACACAAAGGTCCATTAGGTGTCTTGAAACAAGCTATTTGAGAAGATTTTAGAGTATTATCGTTGGAATATCCATCTGCAAAAAGATTTTGATCAAGTATACTTTAAAAAAAAGTATAAACTACAAACCTAAGACCTAGGTGCCTAAAAGATACTTGTACCTACAGTATTCCTGAGTACTGAGTAGGTATACTCAGGTAGATTATTAGCTCGTATAAGTTTACTCACCATTTAAACAGCCGCTTTTTTCATCAGAACAATCGAAGCAATTACAGAAACCGTCACAAGTGAGATTGAAATCCAAACATCTTAATCCATCGTCGCATAAATATTTTCCTTCACCCAATGAACAATTTTCCACGTTGACTTCATCACCTGATGAAAAAGGAAATAATGTTAGATTTTTGAATCGCGTTGAAAAAAATGATTTCTAGAAAGGAATTTCAATATTTTTACTGATTTACCGCAGTTGTTTTCGTCACCGATATTAGGACAATCATCAAGGGTATTACATCGAACTGTAGTATTCTTACAGTAAGTGAAAGTAATCATACCGTAATTATCATTCGAATTTCCGCAGTTGAATTTCCCCATGCCACAGTTTTCCTTTAATCAAAATAGTAATGAAAATACATACATAAAAAAGAAATCACAGCTCAGTAAAAAAAAACGAGTTTTTCTTGAATTTTCAGTTTTGAGAGTTTTTCAATAATAATAAAGTGATCAAAAATATTTTTAGGGTGGAGAAGAACTTTACTTGGGTATTTATTTATTTATTTATCTATCTATCTGATCGATAAGTAGGTAGGGTACACAACCTACACAATCACATTGAGAATTTATTCACAATTTCGAGCCGGCAGCACAAGATGACTTATTAGTTATACCTATACCTATCACCTATGAGTAGTATAGATCTATGTACATACATATAATCAAATTTACTTGATCACAACCGGATTCATCAGTAAACGTCCAGATACCAACACAGTCATCTTTTCCATCACAAATTAATTGATTGCTAATGTACGTTCCATTTGGACAACGGTAGGTTTTGAATTCCAAATCAACGCAGTGTACCTATTTTCAGCATGAAACGAAGTCAATTAATGCAAGGTAGGTATAAACTACAAATATACAGGAGAACTAAGTCAAATGACAAATTAGACAGAGTAAATTTTACTATGGTTATAGTCAAACATTTGTATAAAATTCAAACTTACCTCGACAAAAGCGCAAATCAAGATGAATATTACTGTTGAAACACGCATCATTTCTCACACAATTACCCACGCGAAAATGCTAAAATCACACGATATTTGCTGAGAGAATTCAACAAAATACGCAACAGCAAAGAAATCGAAAATCAAATAATCACGTAGGGCAGGTATTTATAGGTACCTCTACCTATATAATATGTAACTTACGACTACGATCAGACCCCGCAGACGAATTGATGGAATGGAATTGAAATGGAAAAGTGAACACGACAAGCCGAAAGAATGAATCATCAGAAACAAATATTTCGCAGCTGTAATGTTAATTGTTGTAATCTTTAACTACAATACGTACCTACGATCGAAGCAGAAAACCGGCCTTACAATTCTCTACTCCAGCATAATCAATTCGATCGCAGTTGTGTGTTTTATATTCCCATATCAGTTGAACTTGAAGTCATTCGTCCTATTGATTATCGATTCGAATACCGTAGAAAAAATAAAAGATAAGAGATTATTTCCGACGACATCGACAGACCAAATTACGTTATCCATAATTATTATGACTGTTGGACACTTCTTCGCCTTTGTCTTATAATTTTGAGGACAATGACAAATTCTCCCTCGAGAAGTGGTTTGAAATAAAAAAGAAATTTCAACATTAAAATAGATAATACAGTAGGTGTAGGTGTAGGTGTCTACTTTGGGAACTGACAATTTGAAAAGTTGGACTGAACCTAGACTGAACACCGGATAAGAATAAATTTTGCTACAAAAAATGCTGATCGTCTAGTGCACCATGTTCCGGACCAAAGTTATGCGATAACGAATGATCATTGCCACTAAATTATATTCAAGTATAAAGGATTTCTTGCGAGTACAAAAACAAATTTTTTCCGCTAATCGAGATTTTCATCAAAAATTTGAAAGAAAAAATTTCGATTCTCGACAAATTTTAAAAAATTTAAAACGAATTCGACTAATTAATTTGATATACAAATTAGTATGTAGGTACCTATGTAATTGATATGGAAAGTTAAAATTTGTTTATATTCTACCTAGATCTGACCTTCTGAATTGATTACTGATGTTTTCGAGTTGGTTTGGAGCCTCCAGCGGTTCTTTGAAATCCTCCAAGTATGAAATTCAATTCATTTATTACTTGTATTATGCCATTGAAGCCGCGGATTTTATATTTTTTAAAACGTAGGTACTTGGGTTGGGTATTTTTCAAATCGTTTTTGGTTGAAAATGAATAATATAAGTTAACTATCCCCCGTTCTAAAATGGGTTAGCAAAAAAATCCGAAAATATTCATAAAGCTGTGGTCTTCACTACTCATTGAAAATTTTCTCCAATGGGATAAGTAATGCTTGAACTTGTTTTTGGGACCACCAAACTGAATGCAGGTAGGTTTTTAAATACCTTACCTAAGTTTTTCACCCTGTCACAGTTGTTTTTATTCATTTTTAATCCAAAAATAATTTTAAAAATGAAAAAAAATTGGAAAAAAATGTTAGATATTAAAAATGAATACTTTATAGGTATTTTAAAAAATTTTCTTAAGATTTTTGGTATGTTCATTTAAGCTCATTCGACCCCATCGTGATTCCAACTTTTTCAAAATTTGAGAAAAATGCAAAATAACCTATACCTGTTACTTATAGCTTGTCAACAGAACCAATTTTTTTTTTTTATTTATCCCCCCAAAGACGTATAAATACTTGATATTTTTAAAACGTGTTTTTCAAATCGTTTTTGGTTTAAAAATGAATATAAACCATCTTCGTTCATGAGGGCTCATGTTTAAGAGGCACCCACCACTAAAAGATTTTTCGAACCAAAAATTGAAATGAATGATCTGAAGACACAGTTGAAGTGCCTATGAGAAAAGGGGGATTTGAAATGATTTAACATTAGGAAAATCAGAGTATTTCATTCATCATTTTTCTGCGAATAAGATAACTTCATCACCTCTGAAACTCCAGTTAAATGTGTCTGCATGAACGCAAGTCCTCTAGTAGGTATTCACTTCTCTGCCTGGCTTCTCAAGGTCGTCTGTCTCCCTGTCTGACGGCTCAAGGTACCTACCTATTAACCCATCTGTGTGGCGTCTTGGGACCACTGACCTACCCACCTAGCCTCTCATCTCATGGTAGTTTGTCTTCTTGTCCTGTCTAGGTCGACGCAAAATCTCAAATACTATCTTTTGGAACTGGGCTATGTTTCCTAAAATACCAAGATTGGGTAGGTAGGTATGCGTTAGAGCGAAAAACCTGTGATTTTCCCCCCCCCCTAAAATGACCCCCAGTTTATGGACCATATCTGGCTCCAGGTGCACAGCTCAGGAGCCAACTTTTTTTCTGAGTGCTACAAAATCGAAATAAAAAGTCAATTTGATAGGTACAGTTTTTTTTAAATTTTAATTTAATGAAATTTAAACGTTTATTCTACATTAAAAAATGAATACAAAGTGAACAGAGTACATACAAGTTCATCGATCTTACGATAACTCTTAAAATTAAGTAGGTAAATATTTTCAAGGTTGAAACAGCAGACTAAAAATCAGGTTCAAAAATTCCGAAGCCGGATGGGTTTTCTCGAGGTAGGTACCTGAGAGATAGGTAAGTACATACGTACGTAGTTATCGATTTCAAAATATGCGGCATGAATTCCCAAAAATTTCTAAATATTCAGATTATAACTCATATTCACCAAAACATCTATTCCCATTTAATTTTAAATGATGCTGCAAAATTAAGATGGTACCTATAACATTTATGGACATTGAGATTATACGAAGGTTTTCTAAGTAGATTCAACTAACATTAGAATTGAAAATATTGAAATGTCTGATGAAAAATCCGAATTATGATAACCACACTCGTAATTTTAATCCATTCAGTTCTGATGTAGGTTCCGGTATTGTAGACTCCAGCAGCTTGATACAGTTCATGTGTCTGATCAATGACCATATAAGCACGTGTAATTCAAGAAACCTTTATTCGAAGATGGACGAGTCAAGCATAAACCAGTACAAGATGATGGACAAGGATTTGTAATCTGTAAAAATGAATTAAACAGCATTTTTAAATTTAAGTAGGTATAGGTGCTTACATCTTGGGCTTACCTGAAAAAATAAGTAGGTAAACGAAATTATTAAACGATTAGTACCCATCTAGACAACAGGTCTACTAGTACCTACTTACTTTGGTACGTTGAAGTGCGGGATTATACACATATAATAGTTTCGGTTCGTAATGATTCCTGATTTTGTAATCTTCCTTGTATTCTTTTGGGACAGGATGACGTTGTACTAAAGTATTTGTTTTTTCATCAACAATAAAGATTCTCTTCAAACTACGAAGCTCAGCAATAAAATAAACTTCTCTTTCAAAATAAATGCTTGCGCCCCAGTGCGAAGTTGAAACATATACACTTGAGAGCCAGTACGGCGGTTTGGTATTATCGAGCGACCAAACCTGAGGAATTAATGGCACACATCAATAAGTCATAATGTTTCAGAAACTTACCTAAATAACTATTTACCTTTCAGTTAGGTAATAGGTAATAATTTCCCCTCCTTTCATACTGATTCTTCCAGTAAAATTATTGAAATATCAACTAGGTATAAGTACGTATGTAAGTAGGTATGTCATCAAAATATCGTATCTAATCAGTAATCACAATTATTCAAACCACCCTACTCGTTTCTTATCTCCGTTGAAAGATGCGGAATATATAGCTTCATATTCAGTATCCACGCGCCAGTATATTCTCTCAGACACTTCATCAACTGTCATAAATTCTACTTCAAAATACTTTGAACCTGAACCTGATAACTGCAAACTACGCATGGATATCTCATCAGATCCATCCATTGATGATTTCATCAGTATTCTATCTGATATCCAGAACATCAACCTGTAATGAAATAAAATCTTCATTAATAGAAGCGCCATATTCAGTTTCAAATTTTTACAACCAACTAGGTATAGCTGAACAAAACTTACCCTCGTTTTGAAACTAGATTAATGAAACTGGCCATGCCAGGTTTCAGTTGTTTACAAATTCGACCATCGTTCGAACAAACTGATATAGCTTCGCGCGATGCAAAATATATGTTACCGGTGACCCAATCAACTGCTATTGAATTGATTATCCAAGGACTACTATCTGTAATTAATCAAAATTAAATAGGTAGGTACCCGATTGCATTTTGAAAAGCGAAGACATGGAAATAGTAAAATATGCTCGTGAAAATAATGAGTAAGTATGCATACCATTTTTCATTATTTCGTGCGTCTCGTTGTGGGTAATGGACGTTTTAAAAATAGAAGTCAACGTTTTTCTTTTTTTATTGGGGTTAGTGATGTAATCGATGCCATTACTTGGTTCTGGGTAATAAGATACAGAATAAATGTGATCTTGAAATGCAGTGAGCGCAGTTGACCAATAACCGATGAAGTTGCCATAATCCACAGTAAAATTCGTATTTGTAAACAGATTTATACCGTGAATTCCGTTAGTGGCTGAGTATAATAATAGCTTCTCTTTTATAGCTGCAAAAAAATATTATATTTCCACCAATGAAATTATTACAAACTTTCCACTTCAGTCAAAATGAATAATTTGACTAAAAAGTAGAGAAAAAAATGAAAAAGAACTCGAAAAGTAGTAACTTTATGGTTACACTTGGGCCTACCTGAACTTGATTCACAAAATAAGATTTAAATAAGAGTAAAGGCACCAAATTATTGAGTTAGAAAAAAATATTCATCACCCACCATTATTACTCGGAACACATTCAGCATTATTGGTACCAGGCACTCCTACATAATTTTCATCGCAGAAACACGCTGTTTTGTTTCCCAATTGAACGCATTTCTGGTCGCAGATTTCGTTTGAATCACATTCTTTAAATTTAAAATAAAAATGAAATGTATTAAACACTAGGTATAGGATTAGGATGGACCGCGAGGCAAAAAATGTCGTAGGATTCTGATCATCGAGTTCGTTAAAAACCTTCATTTTGAGTTGAAACTTGAAAAAAAATTCAACCTCGGAGGTGCCCTTGGAGTGAAGACGTCGGGCGTGGGTCCTCAAAGAGGCAGTATAGAGAGAATTTGTTAAATTTTCAACCACTCAATAGAATCCTAAAAGTGGGCCTGGGCAATGGTAGGCAGTTTTTTTCAAAACAAGTTTGGTAGAGGCTATAGCGAAAAATCCAAAAATTTTCAAAAATGCCTTCTCTTTAACCCTTTTGGCTACGAGACAAACTGACGGATAGAATTCGAAGTGCTTTAAACTGAGTAAGGCCGGTTGCTGCCTAGAACTCAAAATTTGCTGGAAATCGCACATTCAGAAAGTATTCATGTCACAAATGGCAATAAACCTTGAATTGTCTATTATTCCATTTATGACACCGAATAGCATTATAAATCAAAATCAAGCCTTCTGAGGCATCTGATACTTCAAGATGAAAGTATTAGTACCAAGCATTTTTGAAAATAGAAAAAAAGATGAACTAAAATAAAATTAGTTTGAGTAAAAAAGAGAAATTATTGAAGAAAAACAAGGCATGCGACTTCAGATAGGTAGTTATTCAAACTGCAAATGTTTGAAGGTGTTTTCTTGTGGGAGGATTAAAATTGATGGAAAAATCTTTGTGTTATAGAGAGCATTTTTCAAAATTTTGAAAACCCATGTCACAATTCAACGCTAATTTTCATGAAAATCTGAAAAATATGTGTCATTTTCATCTTCTGACACATACATCTCTCTTGAGATAATTTGCTTGGGCGAGTAAGTCACCTCAGAAGATGACTGGGTAAACTTTTGCAAGCATTTGAATTTTATAATGAATACTGTGTCATAAAGACTGCGCTCAATCAATTCATTATCTGTAAGATGACTTCTAAAAAGTAATTCCAGTTATTCCACAACATGACGTACCTACGTATTTTATTTCTATTATCTCCTTATGACAAACAGATTGAGGGCTGTATTATGACACAGTATCTATCATAAAATTCAAATGCTCGCAAAAGTTCACCTAGATATCTTCTGAGGTAACTTACTCACGCAAGCAAATCGCCTCAAGAGAGATGTATGTGTCAGAAAATGAAAATGATGGTGTACTTTTCAGGTTGAATTGTGACACGAATTTTCAAAATTTCAAAAAATGCTCTCTATAACACAAAGATTTTTTCATCAATTTTAATCCTCCCACAAGCAAACACCTTCAAACATTTGCAGTTTGAATAACTATCTGAAGTCGCATGCCTTGTTTTTCTTCAAAAATTTCTTTTTTTACACAAACTTATTTTATTTTAGCTCATCTTTTTTTCTATTTTCAAAAATGCTTGTTTTCAATATTTTCATCTTGAAATATCAGATGCCTCAGAAGGCTTGATTTTGATTTTTAATGCTATTCGGTGTCATAAATGGAATAATAGACAATTTAAGGTTTATTGCCATTTGTGACATAAATACTTTCTGAATGTGCGATTTCCAGCAAATTTTGAGTTCTAGGCAGCAACCGACCTCACTCAGTTTAAAGCAGGCACTTCAAATTTTATCCGTCAGTTTGTCTCGTAGCCGAAAGGGTGAAGGACTCATATCTCTACTTCAGTGGCATGGTACCTCAGAAGCTAAAATTTTTTCTAAGTACTGTCAATTCAAAACGGAGGTCTCTGCTGAATTCAGTCACATTCTTCAGACATTTTTTCTTTCTTTTTTTCGCAATCTAACTTAATAACATTCCAGGCGTAAGTCTACTTCTACATAATACAAGGTGTAATAATCAAGTAATTACAAACACCCCCCCCCCCAAAAAAAAAAAAAAAAAAAATACAAGTATTAGGTAGGTACCTTGACAAAGAGGACCGATTTCTGAACAACATACAGGTCCTTTGGGAGTTGTAAAACATGCCTCATGAGAAGATTTAACCGAGACTGGATCTGCATACCCGCCTATGAAATGGTTGTTTTTTAATAATGAATATGAACATTAGGTACATACTGCGTACGTGATAATTTCAGTACTTGCCATCAAAGCAACCCGTTTTCTCATCGGAGCAATCAAAACAATGGCAAAAACCATCGCATGCAAGATTAAAATCCAAGCACCTTATTCCATCACGACACAAATATTTTCCCTTGGGCAATTGGCAATTATAGGTGTCAACTTCATCACCTGCGAACGAAATAACACAATTAATTAATTATCAATATCTATTTGAAAAAATGTGAAAAATATTTCGGATTTTCCCGTTATTGTATTTTGAATGAAAAATTTAAAAAAAGTTTTGCTACCTACTATAGAGCTTCTGCTTTTGTAGCCTATTTTTAAAAAAAATCAATTTTTCACTCATTTACCGCAATTTTTCTCATCTTCATTTCCATACTGGCAGTCTTCTATTGTATTACATCGAGCACTTGCATTTGCACATTTATCAATTTGGCATCTGAACTTTCCTGGGCCACAGTTCAACTGAGTACAATAAAATATAGTGTATCAATGATAAAGTATGTACTTCCGCATGTAAAGGTTTATGAATTAAACAAAAATCAAAAATGCAGTCAAAATAAAATATCGCCATAAGTGAAAAGAAGCTAGGTATTTTGTTTAATTTAATTCGCTACTCGCTACTTCATTCTAATTGTTTTTACGTACACGTATAGTTAAGTACATATTATGAACATTTTTCAAAACCTACCTACTTCAACCGTCTCGAAATACCCAATACCTACTTACATATAGATCCCGGTAAACACATAGTACGCGATACGCCAGGGAATAGAAGGCGATCATCGTATTGGCAGCCGGCGTATCGCCGGCGGGAATCGCGTTCGAATCGCCGGCGAAAATGTCCGCTTTTTCCGCAGCAGAATCCGAAGGCGATACGCCGGCGGGAATCGCAGCGATATCGCTGTTGAAATAGAACGCGATTCGAAGGCGATTCGAAGGCGATAATCGCAATGATGTTTTGCTTTGGTTTTTTCCTAGTTTTTTCTCCCACATTAGAATCAGAACGTATTCTTCAATTAATTTTACGAGTAATTTACTTGTTTACATAATTAAAAATCAAGAAAACAAAATAAATAACGAGTAAATTAAGTGAAGAATGCTTTCTGATTCTGATGTAGGAAGACAAACTAGGAAATAACAAAAGAAAAAACGATGAAGTACCTATACTTGGGTAAATCACTTCACACAAGAATGCAACAACATCAATTGTAATTTATTAAAATAACCAAAAACACAAAAATTGAATTATGGAGATTTAGAATAATTATTCTAAGTCACCATACAAAATCCATTTGAAATCATCAAAAATTTATCAGAATTCATCACTAAAAAACAGTTCAAAATCACCATGAAAAATTCCAAGCTGAATAAAAAAATTAAATTTGAATCAATACAGTGAAAAATTTATTTTAAAAATCACAAAAAAGTGTCAAAAATTGCTAAAAAAAAATTCATTGGAAATAATCACAAAAAAATTCCAATCTGGCTCATCGCCGAAAAATTTATTCTATGTACACACCACGAAAAAAAATTGTTCGTTATCACTCCAAAAAAATTAATCAAAATTCAACACCAGAAAACCAATTTGAAATAAACACGAACGAAAAAATAAAAAAAAAACACAACATTCTGCTCGTTATTGCATGCTTGCGTAAGAACATCTGAATGCTCACTCGATTGAACGCGAAACAAATGCGAAAATCGCATGAAAAATATTGTAAAAGAACTCTACTAAATTCGCTTTCTATTCGCCGACGAATAGATCGCGGAAATCGCGCTGAAAAAAATGAAAAAGATCGTTGCGAAATTCGTAGGCGTATCGCCGGCGGATTCAGCAGTGTTTTTTTCAAATTTTTTCAGCGCGATTGTCGCGTTCGATTCGCCGGCGGATAGAACGCGAGTATCGCGTTGAAAATATCACTGCTGAATCCGCCGGCGATACGCCTACGATTTTCGCAACGAGTTTTTTCATTTTTTTCACTGCGATTTCCGCCGTCTATTCGCCCGCGATACGCCTACGATTTTTGCAACGAGATTTTTCATTTTTTTCACTGCGATTTCTGCCTTCTATTCGCCGGCGAATCGAACGCGATTTTCGCGACCGCGATTTCCGCCGGCGATTCGCGTTCGGTGTGTTTACCGGGATGCTTATATTTTCACTTTAATCTTCACAACAAACAATCATGCCAAGGAAACCATCTCGACTATGTATACCTACTTAGGTACTTTTGGTTAAAAGAGCATGTCATCCACACCTCTCAGAACTCAATTCTGAGACAAGTTGGTTCTTCAATTTATAGTAAATTTTTGAAAAATGCAGAAATACTAATACATACTCCAATGATTTCGTATTAATTTCAGCAAAATAAAAGTACCTCACTCTCTCGAGATGATAGAAATGTAAAATTGATTGCTGTGCGAAACGCTTTAGATATTCATGGTGTAGGTACTAGGTACCTACCTAACCTACTTCAGTTCACATACCTAAATCAAATAAAACAAGGGCGATATGTTTTATATTTACCTTATTGTCTCCATATTTATCGCAGAATAAGGGATCTTCATCAGCACCATCGTTGACACAATCCTTTTTACCAATCACATATCAAACGGTCCCCGATGTATGTTCCATTACGACAGCGAAAGGTTCTATACTCTAAATCAGCGCCGTGAACCAGCAAATGTACCTGTTGAAATAAACGTTCCAAAAAACAACATTCTTAGAAAGCATTTTGCATAAGAAAATAACTTGGAAGCAAAGCTGGGAGCTTTGAAATACACGGAACCGGTTAAAGTTCCATTAGTGAAGAAGTTCTATATCAAAAAAGAGAAATATTTCACGTAGGTATCCATAAGCTGAACAGAATATGATTCCGTTTGTATTGAGTAGGCACCTCTAGTCCTTTACCTACGTAGGTACATCAATTTTGAAAAACCAAAAATTCACTGTAGGCTCCAAAACCACTTGAAACCACACTGCAGTCGACTCAACAGCGTATTTAAATTAGAGTAGGTACACAGTGAATTTCTGTTGTCCAACTTCACTTGGTAACATTTTGTGGAAATTTCAAGTTTCAAAAATCTGCCTAATGGATTTGGCAGGTCGAAAATAATATGATAAATCTTAAATTTCAGCTTTACCTATAGGGCGATTTGGCGAAATTTTAATTTTTTCCCTCATTTTTGACCCGAATGTGTTTTTTAAAAATTCATCTCACATACCTAGAAAAACGCACTTCGGCGTCTGATATTTTAATTGGTGAAGAGAGGTGGCAAAACTAAATTTTTAAGCATGAAAAATCGAAATTTGAGGCAATTGCTTGGAACTTTTTCACTGAACAGTGATTTATTTTATGAAGAGATGAAAACGAAATTGCAAAAATTTTTCGAAAAATTGGTTCAAAAAGCGAAAAAACAAACTCTTTTGAAAGTATCTTTTATTTTAAATTTTCATCCGCGAGGAAAGACAACCATCCCAGTCTTCCCCCCTCCCCCTGGCTTCGTCGCTGGCAATTATTTTTATCAACGATTCATACATATTTGTTCTGTTGTCATCATGAAAAAAAATAACTCTTGGTAATATTTCTATGGACGATTCACTCATTCTAATCTCATCATGAAAAAAAAAACAAGTCGAGCGAAGTTGTTTTGAAAGTAGGTAGTAGGTACATATCCGAAAAGTTCCGGAGACTTGTATTTCCTGCCACAATTTTATTAGCTGATCGATAACGTCTTTCAACATTATGAAAACATAATACGTTTCAAAAAAAACTACTATGGTATACACGCGAATGACTTTCTTAATACAAAAATTTTCAAGTAGGAATAGGTAAATAAGTATAAGTACATAGCCAGTAGGTGATACTTACCCCGCAAAAAATCAAGAGTAAAATTATTGCATTTAAGTGAGCTTCTTTATCGATTTTATACTAATGTTTTATAATATGAAAACACGACCGCACTATCCCAATATTTTTATCAAACCGAGCTTTATAACGAAAAAACAACGAATTTATGATATAGGTACCTAATATCAAAATTATATTGATAATAATACATAGATATGAGTGTTTTTACGCAATAATACATATATTTCGTTTCCTTGTGTTTTGATTTGAAAACGAATTATTAGAGATGGAATAGCAAAATCTTCATACTAGAATAACTTACAAGGTCAGCGCCTTCTGGTTCTGGTTCCATTTCTCTTTTACCGCATCACATCAAGGCACTAGGCAGATGGCAGATTTGATGTATAAATAAATGGAAAAAACCGACTTCCATAAATTTTTACCAGTGTAGCCAACTTTTTAAACTACGTACCTAGTGCTAAATGGCAATCATAGGGCGCCTACAACAGCATGCATCTCTTAAAAATTCAAATGAACAAATTTGGTTGACTTTCTTGAAAATTGAAGGCAGAAATAATAAGAAAGAGTTGAAAATAATGAATTATAATTTTTTAATCTATGCTGTTGAGTCCATTGGGTAGGTATAGTTGGTGGGTGTTTTCTTTTTTAGTGTACCTAGTTTTTGGGCTTTGTTTATGTTTGAGTTTTTTCCATTCGTTTTAAATTCAAAAATTATTTTCAAACTTCAAAGTGAACACAATTGAAATAAAAAAATAGGCATTCAAAATAATTCATTTTCAAAATGTTGATCAGTCAGCAGCCCATTTGGCCATCATCGAGATTTTAACTTTTTTACAATGTGAGAAAAATGTAAAATCGACCTAAAACTTGTAAAGTGGAACTATGGAACCAGTCTTAATCAGAGCTTTTTCAAAGTTACAATGTATTTTAATTCATACGTTTTGATATGTCATTTCAAAAATATGCGAAGAGGCTCCAGAACGGCTTGAAATTTGAATCCATCCCCAACCGACTCAGTACTTGCAATTAGGGTAGGTAAAGGGTCCTATTATCGACCCGTCTCCTAAATCCAACCACCGCCCTAAATCATCCAATAAGGCTGGAGCCTTCGCAAAAAAAAAACAACAAGGGTCTTGATTTGAAAGTGTAGAAATAATTTTTTTTTAAATTTAGAGATCGGAGTTTATGGTACTGAATTATGACAAATTTTCCAAAATTAGGAAGTTCAATAATCTGCTAGGGCCTCCAGAACGGCTTGAAAGCCCCAGCAAATTTCCCTTTATTCGTCCATTTTCAAAAACTTGGAAGGAAGGAAATTTAATTTCCAAATATTCATATCCTTCGGATTCAACAGAGAAGATTTTTCATTACCTATTTCAACATTTCTGGACTTGTTTATGGTGTTCTTAAAATCCTCTTAAATTGTTGAAAACTAAAATAAATTGCCTCGTTGTCAGTTCTGATGAAATTAAAACCGACGAAAGTGATGTGAAACAATAAATTCTCAGTTTTGTTTGTTTTTAAGAACCAAGTATTTTGGTAAATGTGAATTGTGAACTCAAGGTGTATGATTTTTGAAGAAATGTTCTTGTAAAAGATATTAGCCTCAGATACAAATTCTTAAGAATTACAGGGTTGGGTAAAAGTTCACCAAATTATTCTTTCGATCTTCTCTGATACACTGACACATCGGTTTCTTTGTTCGCATTAATGAAACTTATTGAGACCATACAAATTCATTTAAAAACTAACCAATACCAAAAAAGTCTGAGTATTTAATAAAAAACTGCACTAAAATAATACTTAGATATTTACAAAAAATTGTACTTAAAACTAATGCTAACAACTAAGCAAAACTGAATAATAAAACTTGAAGCTGTTCCTTTCTTCACAAACAATTTGAAAGAAAAACTTGCATCTTACTGTCGAAAACCTTGTTCTATCTTTAGGTTATCACCTAATCTATTCCCAGATATTTTTTTCGGATTTACATATTAAGTATAGGTACAATACCAGCGGGTTATTATTTCCAACATAATTTCAAATAATTTCGCTGGTAAACTTTAGAATACAAATAAACACCGGTGAAAATAAGACCACCAGCTAAAATTATAATAAACACAGAAAACCAAGATTGATAGATTCTTTCAAACAAGTGTAATTTAAAAAACCTTTAGATGAAGACGGGCGCAGCAAACATAATCCAGAGCACGACGCTGGACAAGGATTCGGAATCTGAAAACGAAATGAATAAATTCAATAGGTCTGATGTTTTCAATTTGGACGAGGTGATCCAAAAATAAAATCACGTCAAAATACATTACATATAGTTCTCTCGAACGGTTCCTTACCTTGGTTCGTTGGAGGAGAGGGTTGTACACGTGCAATTTATTTATCAAATCCCTCGAGTACCCATTTCTATCGATGCTAACTCGCGGAGAAACTATTTTAGTTTTTAAATTCATGCTGGAAATTCTACTTAGATCATTACTGATGAAGAAAACATTATTTTCAAAAACTGTGATGAAGTGCATATGAGAATCAAACGTCCAAACCTGAAAAAAAAGTCTTCAATGATTCCAACTGTTTTATCACGAAAACAATGCGGTTCTAACATTATAAGAAATAGGTACATAAATAAGTATGAAATGCCACCAATTTCACCCCATACCTTCATGTGATCTCCTTTAAAAGTTACAGATCTTATCTCTGAAACGTATGATCTAAGTTCAAATCCACTTTTATAGAAATATAATCTCTCAGTTAATTCATCCGCTACCATCATTGTACAAGACTCCATTATAAGGTCATCGAAATGATTCTCATCGGATCCATCCATCGAAGACTTCGTCAAATACGATTTGAAACTTCCTGAGTCCCATTTCGGGGCAACCCAAAACATTAACCTGTAATCAGCCCGTTCATTAATTTATGCACATGTTATAGACAGGTGCATTGTCTATAGCACATGTCTAATTAGTAGAAAATATCTTGCATGGCACGTATTTGAAATTAAATTAACCAACCCAAATCTTGGAGCTAACGTAACGAAAGTTATATCACCGGATTTGAGCTGTTTGCAAATTTTACCGTCATTTGAACAGACTGATAGAGACGACGATGTTGAATAATAAATATTATTCGTTATCCAATCAACAGCAAGGGAAACAATTTTTTCATCTGAAACACACAGGTATAAAAAATAATGTAGGATACAAGTAGATCGTATACTTTATAAATGAGCAACAAGGTAAATATGAATGTGTGATTAAAAAATTGAAAATCATTCAAACCCACTATATTGTTCAAAGCTGAAATTACAACCATTCAAAATGTTTCAAGAAATTAAAATTATAGACAGTTGCGTAGCCAGAGCATATTTGGAGGGGGGTGGGTTTGGTTTTGTGAGAAAGGTCCATCTTATGATGCTAGGAAGAGGGAAAAAAATTAGCCCGAGCGTAGCGAGGGCAAAACCTATTGAAAATTCTCATTTTAATGCGTGAAAGGACAACGTTTTTTTTATAAGAGGACGTTGATTGTTTTGGCTTCAAAATTTCAGAAATTGAATGATTTTTTTTTTAGAAATTTCAAGTCTGAAATAGAAAAGCAAAAATGCCCAAACAAAGTGAGGGCAAAAAAAGCTCACGAAATTTCGTGTATTGAGAAGTAAAAAAACATTTTTTTTTCGACCTGAGGAGTTTATTTTTGAATTTACGTGAACATTTTTTTGAGTTTGAACATGGATTTTCAGAAAGTTTGATTTTGAAAAAGAAAAATCAACAGGCCTGAGCGAAGCGAGGGCTGAAGTAGAAAAACTGTACTTAGCTTGAGCAAAGCGAAGGCAAAATATTTCAAAAATGTGCCATCAAGTTTCAAAAAAGTCGGAATATATGTTTTTTTCTAGACCGAAAATTTTCAAAATTTATCAATAACGTTATATTTCTACTGTGGGTCCGAAACAATTTTGGGATTGAGTTTCGGTATAAGGATCAAAATTTCTTCATTTCAGGATTGGATTTGTTTTACTAGTATTGTTCTTCTAGATTTTTATTTCAGTTTCGAGATTGGTTTCAGGATTGGAAAAATTTTTTTGGTTCCGGGAAAAATTGGTTCTGGTTTCAGGATTTTTATTTCAACCAATTTTAAGCCCAAATTGACCAATAGACCTTTCAAGGAGTCTAACAAATGAGAGTTTTTGAATGCATGTGCAGTGGAGCAATTTTAATCGTCAAATTTTGACGGCGACTCTGAGCTCAAGGGAGGGGGGTCGAGACCCCCCTGGCTACGCCTCTGGAATTAGAAGAAATTATTACCAAACGTAGGGTATTTTATTCATGACGAATTAAATTACCTGAATTGATGATTTCTTGTGGCTCATCATTAGAAATCGCTGACATTTTGAAAATTCGTTTCTTCTGTCGCGACGAACCTTCATAAAAATAATTATTGGAACGATCGATTCTAAGATTTTTGTCGGTTGAGTAATACGCGTAATCATGGGCGGCAGTTGAGGCAGTACATTCGTAGGTCAATTCTTTGGAAACAGAATCCGTATGGGTGAAAAGATTCGTTGATCTGAATTTACGATCTGTCCAGTACAACAGCGTAACTCCTTTTACCGCTGCAAAAAAAAAAACGTAAGAGCCAAATTTTTGTGCCAGAAACATTGAAGGCTCTTGAACTACTTGCACCCTCGCTTCGCTCCTGTGCTTCGCCTGTGTTTAGGGGGACTTTGTCCCCCCTGCACCCCTTGGGCTTCGCCCAACTCTCTCTTTCCGCTGTTTCCTTCTTGTGTTTGCAGGGGGACTTTGTCCCCCCTGAACCCCCCTTGGGCTTCGCCCAACTCTCTCTTTCCGCTATTTCCTTCTTGTATTTGGGGGGAGACCTCGTCCCCCTGCACCCCCTTGGGCTTCGCCCAACTCTCTCCTTCCACTGGATCCTTCTTATATTCTCGGGGGAAAGTCCCCTGCACCCCCTCGAGCTTCGCCCAACTCTCTTCTTCCTCCTGCAAAAAGTATGGTACCTAACAAACCTGTCTTGACCCTGAAACAGGTCAACTGGGATTGAAAGGTTAAAACAGGCAAAAGGGCTTTCGGGTACATCCTCCCATTGTACTGTGAAAATTTGAACTTTCTAGGTCAATTTGGAGGTGCTATAGGCTTTCCTAAATGTCAAAAAACACATTTGACCCTGGAAAGGGGTCAAATAGGGTTGGAAAGTTGAAACATGCAAAAGGCACTTCGGGTACACCCTCCCATTGTGCTGTGAAAATTTGGACCCTCTGGGTCAATTTGGAGGGGCTACAAGCTGTCTGAAAAATTGGAAAACGCGTAAAATAAAAATCCAGTTTTTTGACCCTTGAGAGAGGTCAAATCGGGTTGGAAGGTTGAAACCTGCAAAAGGCACTTCGGATACATCCTCTCAATAGGGGTGAGGGGGTCAAAAACTGGGGTCAAATGTGGTTTTTCCCACCTTAATAGGAGTGGGGATGACCTAGGGAGCTGAAATTTAGATATGTTAATCACCATGAGGGTACTGATCAATGGTATGATTTTGGACCTTTTTCATCTATTTGGGGTCATATTATGCCCCTCCAAAAAAATGACCTTTCTGTAGAAATGAGATTGGAAGGTTGAATCATGCGAAAGGCACTTTGGGTACATCCTCTCAATATACTGCGAGAATTTGGACCCTCTAGGTCAATTTGGAGAGGCTGTAGGCTGTCTGAAAAATTGAAAAATGAGTAAAATAGACCAAAAATCCACTTTTTGACCCTGGAGAGAGGTCAAATAGGGTTGGAAGGTTGAAACCTGCAATAATCCCTCATGGGACACTCTCTCATTATATGCTGAAAATTTGGACCTTCTAGATCAATTTTAGGGGTGGGGAGGGGGTCAAAAATTGGGGTCAAATGTGGGTTTTCCCACCTTAAACGGAGTGGGGATGACCTAGGAAGCTGAAATTTGGATATGTTGATCACAATGGAAACACTGACCAGTAGTATGATTTTGGACTCTTTTCATCTATTTGGGGTCATATTATGCCCCTCCAAAAAAATGACCTTTCTGTAATTTTCAACTTTGACCCTTCAAACTAGAGGGATCAATTCTAGGTCCTAAAAAAACCCTATTCCCCAAGTTTGAGTTGATTTGATCAATTAGAGCAGGTTCCAGGTCATAAAATTTAAAAATCTCAATCGTGCTGAAACTTATAAAAATAAATAAATAAATATATACAACTATATAAAAACTGACACACCGGGAATCGCCTAGTTTGAGCTCAAAATGTCGAGAACTATTAAAATGTTTGACCCCAGACCTTTTTATCCAAAGTTGGGCCTACCGCAATAGCCATCATTTTTTACAAAAATTTGGCTAAAAAACATGCATCCTTGAAAATTACAATGTAAAGGATGACTTGATACGAGACGTACCTAAGATGGCCCGGTAGGCTATAAACTTTTTCTTTCGACAACAGTTTGTCAGTTTGTCTTTTATTACGGAGTAGGAGAGAATCGTTAAGGATGAATTAAGATCGTAAAATTACTTCAACGGTCAAAAATCAAGAATCAGAGCGACGTAAATGGAAAATCATTGCAAGAGGTTAAAATTTGACGGGTTCAAATTCTCAGCCACTGAACTTGAAATATTGAAGCTGGAGGCTCCAGATTAAGTTCAAAAATGGTAGAAATCGACTCTAGAATCGGCTTGAGAATAGAAACTAATTTTCAAACTTTTCACCTATAGGTAATTTATTTTTTTATTTTTTTGATGAAAAATCGGCGTACAAAAGGCTAGGAAAACCTTTAATCATAGATTGAAAAATGAACTCTAGTACTCTCTAAATTTAAAGCAGTCAAATTTCACTGCTTAGCAGTCACGACATTTTGCCTTTTTAAAGCAGTAGTTTTTTTTACTACAAAACAGTGAAAAAAACTACTGCTTTAAAAAGGCAAAATGTCGTGACTGCTAAGCAGTGAAATTGACTGTTTCAAATTTAGAGAGTAGGTAACTGAAAATTTGGTTCTGAGATATGTGCAAGACGAATTTAAAACTGACTCACTGTTATCCTTCGGCCAACATTTGGAATTCCTGATATCGCCGACTCCCCCGACATAATTTTCGTCACAAAAACATCCGGTATTATTGACGAATTGAACGCATTTGTGATCGCAAATATCATTTTTTGAGTCGCATTCTTCGAAATGATACCGCACATGAAACAATAAATTGATATGTAGGTAAATTACGTACATCTAAAATAAAATATGTAGGTACCTACCAAATAAGCTATATCGAGTCGAAAAAATATGCGTTTTTTATATTTACCTACCTTGACATAAAGCATCGAATTCTGAACAACACAAAGGTCCATCAGGAGTCTTGAAACAAGCTATTTGAGAAGCTTTTAGAGTATTATCGTTGGAATATCCGTCTGCAAAAAGATTTTGATCAAGTATACTTTTAAAAAAAGTATCAACTAGGTACCTAAGACCAAGGTGTCTAAACGATCCTTGTACAGTATTCCTGAGTTGATACATATACGTATCTACCTACGTACCTCTACCTACACGTAGGTGGACGATTATTAGCTCTTATAAGGTTACTCACCATTTAAACAGCCGCTTTTTTCATCAGAACAATCGAAGCAATTACAGAAACCGTCACAAGTGAGATTGAAATCCAAACATCTTAATCCATCGTCACATAAATATTTTCCTTTACCTAACGAGCAATCTTTCACGTTGACTTCATCACCTGATAAAAAGGAAATAATGTTAGATTTTTGAATGGTTTCTAGAAAGGAATTTCAATATTTTTACTGATTTACCGCAGTTGTATTCGTCGCCGATTTTAGAACAATCATGAAGGGTATTACATCGAACTGTAGCATTCTTACAATCAATGAAAGACATACGGCCACCGTAACCATTCGAAAACGATTTTCCGCAGTTGAATTCCCCCACGCCACAGTTTTCCTTTAATCAGAATAGGTATAGTTATGAAAATAGGTACATAAAAGAAACCGCAGCTCAGCTGTAAGTGCAATTAACCTTATTCGTGCAGGGGGTAAACAATGTTCATATTATTTCATGAAATTGGAAAAAGTTAATGTCCAACAAAAAAACGAGTTTTTCTTGAATTTTTAGTTCTGCGATTTTTTCAATTTTAAAGCAGACAAAAAGGTTTTAAGGGTGGAGAGGAACTTTATGAAGGCATTTTTATTTATCTATAGCCATCTAGGTATCGATAAATAGGTACACAAGCTACAAAATCACCGCGACATTACAATCTCATTTGAATTTCGAAAGACTATCTTGTGCTGAAATTTGGATCGAATTAAATTCCAAGAGAAATCCTCGAAAAACAGCACAGTCTGACCCGCCTCCCCGCCACCAAAATTTCAGCGGTCCAATTTGATTTTTTGATGAAATTTGACAATCATTTTCGGCGATTTATTAGTACTTATTCAGTAAACGTGAGATGATGATTAGTCCTGAAACCAATATAAAGTCCTCAAAACCAAAGTTCACTATTTCGAGCCATTGGAAGCCTCCAGCTGAAAAATCAATTGGGGTAGGTAAAATTTTGGTCAAGGAGGTTTCAGAACTCGTCATGCTTTCTCAAAAAAAAAAAAATCATGTTCCTCGTTCCTGTTCATATCGAAGGCCGGAAGGCGAACACCGCCATTTCCTTTGTATTTTTAAACAATGGTGTCCGACCACGTGGCTGTTTTTGTTGCTGCGGCCTTCATTACTTTATATAGATCTATAATTAAATTTACTTTATCACAACTGGATTCATCACTGGTACCAGTAAACGTCGAGCTACCAACACAGTCGATTTCTCCATCACAAATTAATTGATTGCTGATGTACGTTCCATTTGGACAACGGAAGGTTTTGTATTCCAAATCAACGCAGTGTACCTGTTTTCAGCATAAAACGAAGTCACTTGATGCAAGGAATACAAAGTACTTACTTACATATAGGAAAACTGAGTCAAATGACAAATTAGACCGAGTGGATATAATCAAACGTTTCTATAAAGTTCAAACTTACCTCGACAAAAGTGCAAATTAAGATGAATATTAGCTTTGAAACGCGCTTCATTTCTCACAGAATTACACACGCGAAAAATACTAAAATCATGCTTAAAATTTAGTAATCACGAACATAGGTCTCTACTTTGGGAACTGACAATTTGACAGTTGGACTGAACAGGGTAGGAACAAATTTTGCTACAAGAAAATGTTGATCCTCCAGTGCCACGTCCTCAAATTCAAGTGATGATGACTGCTGAACTGCCTCTAAACGTTTCAAGCATAGACTATAGAGTTATTATCTTGATTACAAAAAGAAATTCTCTCCACTAATGGAGCTTTTTATCAAAAACTTGAAAAAAATTCAATTCTTGACGAACTTTTAAAAGTTTAAAATAAATATTAAAATTTGGTAATATACCTAATTTGATGTGGAAAGCTAAAATTAGTTTATATTCTACTTTGATCTGAGGCTGACCTTCTGAATCCATTTTTTTTGGATAAAATGGCCTGAAAAAAAGGACCCGAATGTAATTAAAAACCTATAATCAAGTATAAGGTTAAGGCCTCAAAAGGAAATCACTCCAAATTTGATCAGAAATGCAATTTTTGGAAAGAGCAGGGTCCGAAATCCGCATAAACAAAATTTCAGTGCTCAGATTTTATTTTTTGATTGTTGACAAATTTTTAAAACTCCAAATATGGCGATTTTATTCCACAATTTTCAGCCGTGCTGGAGCCTCCGGCATCCTTTTTGGTTATTCCAGAAACATGTTTTTTTTTTGTCGAGAGAATTTTTCTCTTTGAAACAACAAAGTTTAGGTAATATGTACTAATACTCGTAAGTCTTATAGCCTATAATTATAGGTATGATTGGGAGCTCCTTGACGGACCTTGACTATTATTGATAGGTAAATTTCTAGGTAGGTTGGTGCCAGGCAGCTAAGAACTCAAAATGGATATTTTCAAATTACAAAAATTACTTCTAACGAAATAAAATAAATACTCACATACTCAATTTTACTATCTCATAGGTTTATTTTTGAAACAACTGAGATCTTCAATATCAATCTACAGTCATCGACAAATGTTCCCCAATAAACTAAATGGTTAGCTACTATCACAGTTTAAAAGCCATTATTTTCCAAAAATCAAACTTTATTTCAAATCAGTCGCCTACCTATGGGACCCTTTTATTCGATTTTGTCTCAAAAAATGAAAAATTTGTCGTTTTTCAGCAGATTTACCTACATTGAAAAGTCCGACTTTTTCGATAAAAATATGCTAAAAAGTTTCATTTTTTTTGCCAAAAATCATTAAAAACTGTTGATTTTTGCAAAATTTCCTAAAAACCGCATTTCCCCCCAAAATTGCTTTTAAGTCTCGTTTTCCCGTCAAAATTATCAAAATGTTTCTTTCATTTCAGAAATTGAAAAAAAATAAAAAATTTTCATTTTTATGTTAAAAATCAATTTTTGAGATTTTTTTCAATTGAAAATAGGTGGAAGACATTTTTTTTCAATTTTTGACATGAAAGAAACATTTTGATAATTTTGACAAAAAAAAAACTAAAAAGAAACCTGTAAAGCAATTTTGGAAAATAAATGAGGCTTTTTGTGATTTTTTTTTGCAAAAAACGACAATTTTTAATGATTTTCGGCAAAAAAATTGAAATTTTCATCATATTTTTTTGATCGAAAAAGTGGTACTAATATGGTATTATGATCTAAAATGAGAATTATTTTTAGCTGAATCGGAATAAAATAGGTTTTTGGGGGAAAAAGCTAGAGTTCCTGCTAGCAGAGTGCAAAATCGCTAGACTTCCCACTAATAGCTAGATTGAAAATATCTGGCGATTTTCCTGAACCAAAATCGCTAGGAATAGCTTGAAAATCGCTAAAACGGCAACACTGAAAGTAGGTATGGTTCAAGTTGCGAATGGTTGAGAATTGATACCTCCCTATAAATTATAATTATTTCAAAGCTCGAAAAAAAATGGTGAAGAGTATTGTAATTAAAGGCCACAGCCTAAAATAGACAACTTGCGTTAATGACTTAAGAGTTAAGACATAGGTATTGATCAAATTGATGTATTCAAATAGGTAACACTATTTTAATCGAAGATGGTGAATCAAAGGTCATCACACATCAGATATATTATATTCCCTATAGGTACCTAGGTACTTGTAATATTTGTGAATAAAGTGTTTACTGCTCAGCATCCACGAATATTTACATCATTAAGATGGAGCTAAGATTATTATAAATGATGTTTATTAGACACCACTTACCAACACTGTCCATATTTTCTGCCTCTTTCACGGGTGTCCCTAATACCAAACACGGCGGCAGAAATGTAATACACAAAGCTCTTTTTCAACGAGAAGCATTATCGATGCCACGGAAGACCGATTAAAATGCCCAAATGTACCATAATAATTAAAAACAATTACTTTAATATTACGTTATCAGCACAATTTATCCACTTAGTAAAGTGGACAAAAAATGGGAAAGAGGGGAAGAGGGGGACCTCTCCTGCCTATACATCTGTATGATTTTACTCATATAGTTAACCTAGCACCAACAAGCTGGATATATCGAAGCAAAGTGAAGATGCTCTCATACACCAAACACCGTGATGGTATACATAGCTTGGTGCGCGAGCGGAAGTCATAATAGTTCCCACTTACCTACACTTCCAGTTACAGGGTGCCCAGAAATATCGGGTACCCCTAAAAAAGTTTTCTAACTAAATACTTTGGTTGGTCACAGTGAATGATAATAATGATAACACATGATTGGTTGTTGGACTGGAGAGATAACATTCCACCAATCATATATGCATCTATTTCACGTTGCCAACCTACATTTTTAATGAAACACTTTCTTAGGGGTACCCGATATTTCTGGGCACCCTGTACGTATAGAGAGAATTATACAAATAACTACTAATGTAGAGAGGCCATATCTCACCATATCAACATTACTTTAGGTATTGGAAAAATTTCAAAATTTATTCAATTATCAATTAAGGATTAATATTCTTATTGTTACCTACAAATTAAAAAGAAAATTATACAATAAGTACATAAAAAAGCTAATATTAAAGACCTAGGTAAGATAAGTAGGTACAGTTGGGAAAATTACTAGAAAATGAGTACTTAGGTACTTATTAATTTTTTAAAAAAATATTTTTGAATAAAGAATTCAAACCATGAGAATGAAAATGTTGAATAAGTAAAGAGAAATGCTGTTTTTTGGCTAAATATGAGACAATTTTTCGACACTAATAAATGTGAATATAATCTCAAATGACTGTGACCATAAAATTTTTTGGTCGAGGGGTGCTCTTTTAAATAGTCTTGTCCTGTCAATTCCAAGTACATATTTAGTTTCAATTAATTCGAGCGGTTCAGTTCCTCTGGAACTGGAAGTAGTTGTCATAAGGGAGAGTTGTTCAGACAGAGATGAGTAAATTTTTTGTATTCAGGAATATTAGGTGGTATGTACCTAAAGAGGTGAAATTCTTGAAGCAGCAGACCTTTAATCAAATTGTCAGTTTCGATAAAGTAATCGGTCAGATGATTTTAAAACATATCAGAATTGTAATTATTGAGATAACGCCGGAGTAGAAACCCGCACATGACAACGATACTCGAAATTTTCAACGTTTCTGTTCTGATGTTGGAACCCGTATTGTAGATCTTAGTTGGTCTCATAAATGTAGTCTCATTCAAGCACGTGTAGTTCAACAAACCTTTACTCAAAGACGGACGAGTTAAGCATAATCCAGCGCAAGATGCTGGACAAGGATTCCGAATCTGTAAGAACCGAAAACAATAAAATTTTAGTATTCAATTTGTAAGTCGATATTGTTAAATGTTAGGTAAAATATTGTGCTTGTGCTACTGAAACTTGCTCGGTACCTACTTTTGTAAATTGAAGGTGGGGATTATACACGTATAACATTTTTGGCCTGTATTCGCTACCTTTCCTAAATTTGTAATTTTCCCCGTATTTTTTTGGAACCGGAAACCGCGCCGCAAGAGTATTAGTTCTATTTTCTATACTGCAGATTCTTCTATCAAAAGTTCCATCCGGGTCCGGCACAATGAAAAAAAATTCTTCTTCATAATAAATGCCCATGTCCCAATACAAGTAATCTGAACCATGAGTAAATTCTGATTCCCAGTAATATAGTTTGAACTTCAGTGGCCTAACCTGTAAAGTCATACGTCACTACGTCAGACATGTAATAGGTATTATTTCACGCAGATTTATAATTTCCTTCCTTCGAAATGCTTGAAATATTTACAATTTTATCGAGATACTTACTTATCATACTTTAACTAGGTATACCTACCTCTTTCTTTCCTCCGTTAAAATTTACAGAATGTATAATATTATCATCATAATGCGTACGCCAGTATATTCTTTCAGTCAGCTCATCAACTGTCATCATATCTAGTTTAAGATAGTTTGTTTTCAATAAAGTAGGACTGAAATTAAATATTGAAATCTGATCTGATCCATCCATTGAAGACTTCATTAGTTTCGAACGATCATCCGAAACCCAGAACATTAATCTGTAATGAAATCAAGTTGGTGATGAATTAATGATAGACATTTATAGGTAGGTACTACTTAGGTAGCTAAGGATGGCGGTTTCCGAGCATTTCCCCGAATACATTTTATCGAATGGAAAAACCCCGAATTGACATTTTTCCAATGACCAATTTTTCCGAATCCATCCATTCCGAACACCATTATCTAATGCGCAAAATTGGATAGAATAAGTTCAGTTTTATTATGTAGGTATCAATATTATTTTTATTCATTAATTTTTTTTCACGCAAATAAATTGCGAAAAATACCAGTTTTTTTTTTATGTTGGTCAAACTTCTTGAAGAGTCTAGTTTTTTTGTACACATTACAAAAAAAAACTTTACTTATTTAAAATCAAAATTGCCAAAAAGTTTGTCTTTTTTTTGTCATAAAAAATCCGTTTTACTAACCCAAGTCGAGAGGCCAGATTGATGAATTGCGCTCCGCCAGATTTCATCTGCTCACATATACGACAGTCATTCGAACAAACTAATATGAAGTTGTACGTGGCGAAATATATATTATGAGTGATCCAATCGACAGCAAGTGAATTGATTTTTGTAGAAATTTCTTCTGCAGATGATGCATAAAAATCAACAGAATGAGCAAAAAATGAACGAAACAAAAAAATGATAATGATAACTTAAAAAAGTGATACAATACCAGTTCCGACTTTCATGATTTCGTGAGTTTCGTTCTTGGTAATGGACGTTTTGAATACGGACGTATACGGAACTGCATCTTTAATAGTAATAGTTTGATTCTCTTTACCGGGAGGAGCATCCGGGTAGCTGTGTACATGATAAACATGATCTTGAAATGCAGTAAGCGCAGTTGCCCAAAAACCAAAATTGTCGGGGTAATTTTTAACCGTGAAATTCGTATTGGTAAAAAGATTTAATGCTTGAATGTGGTTATCTGACAAGAACACCAACAGCTTCTCCTTTGCAGCTGAGAAAAAATATATGGATACCAATTTTTTTATTAAATCTGGGTGCATCACTGACTTTGCGATAACATTTTCAAAATACATTTATTCAATTACCTCCATTTAAAGATTTCTAAATTAGGTAAGGTATGGGTTTTAAAGCACTTGGGCATGATTTAACGATTAAAATTTCAATTCGATTTCAATGAGCTAAGTTATTGAAATACGTTACTTACCGTTATTGCTTGGAAAACATTCGGCATTCTTGGTACCAGGAACTCCTACATAATTTTCATCACAGATGCATCCAGTTTTATTTCCTAATTGAACGCATTTGTGGGCACAAATTTCGTTCGAGTCACATTCTTTGGATAAAAAAAAAAGAAAAAGAAAGGAAGAAAAGATAAGTATGTAGAAATAGGGGCAAAACAAACACCTACAAAATGAATTCGATGCGACATAACCCAAGTTTAATTAAATTAATTATTATTCGGTAGGTTAAATAGGTACCTTGACACGTGGAATCAAATTCTGAACAACAAATAGGTCCTTTGGGAGTGTTGAAACAAGCCTGATGAGAAGCCTCCATTGAGATTAAGTCTGCGTATCCATCTGTATAATCAGATTTTCCTCCGTAAGGACGAAATATGAACCAGGATAAGGTTTAAGGTACAAACAATAGATAAGTAATTGTAATACAAGTACTTAGGTACTCGAACTTGCCATGTGAGCATCCGCTTTTTTCATCGGAGCAATCAAAACAATTACAAACACCATCGCAAGTGTGACTAAAATCCAAGCATCTTAATCCATCCTGGCATAAATATTTTCCATTACGTAATTCACAGTCGTAGGTGTCAACTTCATCACCTGCGAACAAAATAATAAGTAGAATGAGAATCTGACTCGCGTGATTTTCAATTCCATAAGACGCCATGGTAATTTTAATTTTGTTCATTCTCTAATGAAATACAAACTGCACAATACGTAGTTTGCTAACTGTGACATAAAATCGATGAAAAACGACCACGAAATCGAAAAGCACATATACATTATACAAGTATACCTAGTTTCCGACATTCATCGATCTTTTTTTGGATTTTTGGAGGCCTCAAATGTGAAATTTGGTGATAGCTTTTGAAAATTATAATTTTAAGAGGCTAAAAAATGGAGGTGTTTTGTAAAAAGATTATTTTTTGGCTTTTAAACTTGATTTTTTTTTTAGAAATTTTCATCTTGATCCAGATTAAAGAAAAGAAAACAAGCCCGAGCGAAGGCGAGGGCAAAAGCAAAAGCTTTCAAAAATTTATGTTTTGAAAAATAAAAAATTTCTGAATGTTCCCAGTTAATACTTCAATATTCAATTGGTAGGTAACTAGGTATTGTAATGACTACCAGATTAATTGATAAATAACACTTTCAATTAATAAACTTTAATTAACAAAGCACAAACTTATGAAAAAGGTATAAGTATAAGATTAGCATAGGTGAAACTATTAGGAAGACTGATCAAATGATCCAATGTTTAGGTAGTATTTATATGGAACTTTTGGGTGAAGGGCTTTCAAGTAGCGTTGACAATAAGTGATCGGAGCTGATACATAAGTTGCAACTTGCAAGTTATTAAAGAGTTGGATTATAGCATAATCTATTTGAAGCGCCGTATGTACGTTTTACTGGAGTTGGCTTTGGTGTATAGGCATGAGCGGATTGCTTATAGTTCAGACAGTTTATGGCTCAGTCAGTTTATGGTTTAGGTGGTTTATCAATTGGATCATTTGCGGATATTATGGAATAAGTTCAATTGGATCATTTGCGGATATTTTCGTCATTACAGTATTCATGTTGAAATTCAAGTTGAAATTTTTAAAATTTTCACTTTTCTTCAATTCAGACCTTCTTGGTAACTGCCGAGTAAGAATCGCCCATTTGCCAGCTTTTTTCCAATTCCCGAACGTCTAGGGTGGGTGGGAACCTCCTCTCCCAACCTTTTCACCCCGTGTTATTTATTTCAAAAATTAAAAAATTAATTTTTTCCCAGCTCATTTACTTACCGCAGTTTTCTTCATCTATCGCATCATCGCATTCTGGTCTCGTATTGCATCGAGCAGTAACATTTATGCATTTGTTAAAAGTACAGCTCAACTTTCCTGGGCCACAACGAACCTTTCAATAAAATTACATATTCAAAATAGAATAAGTTCACGATTTCATATGTACATAAATTAAGAAAACGAAACGAACGTAATCATTAAGGCCTTCATCTGAAGTATTCGAGCTTATTGCTTTACCTACTACATTCCCTCTGCGTATCTACATTTGAGGAGGTTAGTGACAAAGTTAGACAAACGCCACTTCCAAAAAAATCGAGTTAGGTATTGATTCTTATATAGGATTTTTAACGCTCTTTTCATTGCCGAGGTCCGTTACTTAAAAAATAGTTCATAAAAGGGTACAAAACTCAGTCAAAGTTTTGCCTCAAAAACTTTGAACGCGTATTTCACCCTTTTATGGACTATTTTGTGAGAAACGGACCTCGGCAATGAAAAGAGCATTAAAAATCCCGTAAGAGTCAATACCCAACTTCATCCACACTTCACAGTAAGGTAGAAAATTCAGCGCTGCATATTTTTGTACTAGATAAAAAACCTCAATTTTCTCGAAACTAACTTCATGGCGTTTGTCTAACTTTGTCACCAACCTCCTCATTTTCAAACACTTGCACTGGTAGATATGCGAATTCGCCCTCAAAAATCATCCAACTGTCCAGGAAATAAATCCGTCGACAAATATAATTTAATTAGGTAGGTATACATAAAAGAATCACTGAATGCCTCATTTATTTACCGTGTAGTGTGCACACAGTGAAGAATGCTCATCATTTCCGTCGTTGATACAATCTGTTTTGTTATCACAGACCAAATGGTCACTGATATACGTTCCATTACGACAACGAAAAGTTTTGTACTCCAAATCATTGCAGTAAATCTGGATAAAATGAAAAACACAGGCTGAAAAACGAATACTTTTACTATCTAAGTTAGTACCTACTTACTACATACATATAAATGTACAAGGTGGACAGAAATATCATGAACCCCTAAAAAAGTTTTCTGCTAAATATTTGTTTGTCACAGTGAATATGATAATAATGATAGCATATGATTGGTTGTTGGACTGAAATGATAACTTTCCACTAAATCTATTTCACGTCGCCAACCTATTTTTTTAATGAAACACTTTCTCTGGGGTTCACGATATTTTTCTGTCCACCCTGTATAACGGACAGTGGTGGTAGCTTGGAATTCTCCCGTGTGTAGCACCATCTGAATTTATTGAGTAAAAAAAAGTCCCAATTTTTTACGCGTGTAGCACCAGTTTTTAACCTTAAACTACTACCCCCCTCCCTCCCAAACTGAGCGTAACAATGTGGATTACAGTGATGGACTGGGTCGGTTTGGGGCCCCTGGCGGATGCACCGAATGGGAGGCCCCAAACATTTTTCTCTTCCCACTCAAGAATCTTTCTCGTTCTGTTTTTTTTTTACCCCAGGTTTGGAAACTTGAATGTGTGTTGTGCGATTTATTTTTGTTCTTGTCTTTCTATTCAATAGGTATTTATTAATAGCAAAAATATGAGATTTTTTCTTGGGGGGGGGGGCGGACAAAAAATTTACAATAAGAAAAAAATACCAATTTTACCGAATAAAATCCAAAATGACAGGTTTTCAAACAGAAACAAAAGATGAAACGACAATTTCGTCAATTGACATAATTCGCCTTTGGGCTTATGAAAAATTCATATTTTCCCTTTTGAATTCATGGAAGATTCAAAAATGGATTTTTTTGGTTTAGAGAAGAGATAGAAATTGACTCGAGTAAAGTGAAGGCAAAAGCTTTTAATAATTCGTATTTCGAGAGGTAAAAAAAACGATCTTTTTTGAAAATTTGTTCACTTTTTTAGCTCAAAATTTTAGAACTTGAATGAAGCTGTTGTTGAAAAATGTCAAATTTGAAAATGCAAAGCAAGCAGGCCCAGAGCGGAGTGAGAGCAAAAAGTGCGAATTTCACTATCTTATAACCTGAAAGGCTCTTTACAACTTTTTTATTCCCATAACAACTTTCTAAATCGTAGAGTAAGAAATGAAATTGATCAAAACAAAATTGTTTTTTTCAACGGACTATTCATCTCTGTAATGATTTTTATCGTTGCGATAATCTGAAAAAAAATTAAAATTAATTCACACTTCGTTCAATTTTCAAATAAAGCAGAAAGTCATAAACTCACAATAGGTAATTTTGTCCATTTATTTGAAGTAGGTAGGTACTATCGACCCTCTTGGTCAAAATTGGATTATGGCTCTTGACGCTTGAATTTTGAAAACGGATTTTGTCCTCTCATTTTTGAAGCTAGACAACACCTTCAAATAACATTTTTTTTTAGTCTACCCTGCAGTTGTATCCAAAGTATTTCTATCCACTAATCGGTCCAGGGCAATTTGAATTTTTTAGAGAAATTTAAAAACTCGCCGGAGGCTCCAAAAAAGGTCAAATCGAGACTGCTTTTGAATCGATAGGTATCGTGTAGATATAGGCATGCTAGGCGATATCTGGTCGAAAACCAATTCTCAAAAAATATATAAAAGCTTATATAAATTTCTATAATGCATGGTTTTAAAAAGAAGAATCATTTTATAGAAAAATTAATTCAAAAAGGAATCATTATAGTATGGATGGCCCTGATCTATTTTGTGATGCCCGTCTCAATTCATTTTTCAAGGGGAAGGCGGTATTCTACAAAATGAGTTATCGAAAATTATCAAAAAATGAACGAAATTCATAGCACTCTACTCACACCGACTGTTTAAACATTACTTATGTGAAGTTAAGACTTTAGCTTAAAAAAATTCGCAAATACTTACCTACCTACATAATGTTATTTATTAATCAATTATCGCATTAAGCCGTGCATATGTAACGAGTAGCCGGTAATAGCAGTGTAACAAACTTACCCAACTAATGCACAAGAACAAAACGATCGCAATTAGGTTAATTTTATCGCCCATTTTACTAATACCTAATTTATGAAAGTATATAAGCAGGCATTCAAGAAAAAAATGCTCTCATATTGCACAGAATGAAAACTTTTTCATCATTGGTACTTAAGGTTATTTATTTAAATTAACTTTTATGAACGTTTTCGCAGAATTATCATAATTACTCGCGAAAAAAGTATACCTATGAATTTTAAAATACGTCACCATTACGTGATAAGTATTCACTGAATCACTGATAAAAAAAATTCTGTTTAGGCTGAAATTGAATTAAGTTAATTTAATTTCAACCTAGAATTGAATTTCCACGTTTTCAGCGAATATACTTCCTTACAAAAAATACTAGTTTTTTTGGCGCAGGCGCGAAATGCATAATTACACCATACATGACTAAGTAGGTACCTACCTAACGCTAGTAGATGACGCATAAAAATAGTCGAGCTACAAATTTTTTAGTGGTGTAGAGCAGGGCGGCTGTTCCCGAAATATTTTTGCCTCCGCAATCGACATAATCGAACGCAATAAACGTAAAAGATAGCGTCGTTTGTGTCGCCAGAAAGCAACCGTGTTGGGCTTGGGCGTAATGTGCGTTATTTTAATTTTTGAGTAACAATTATGTTTATAAACCCTATTGACAATTTTACTAGCAGAATGCTAGCATTAGTAGCACCCACCTAGCATGAGTAGCAGGAAACTAGCATGATACTAGCGTTATGCTAGCATGAAATGAACTGGCATAACATGCTAGCAAAATGCCAGCTTATTACTAGCACGATACAAACTAGCAAGAAGTATGCTAGCAATGAGCTAGCTACACGCTAGCAACATAACTACCGAATGAAGCTAGCATTTCCCGCTAGCAAAATGCTATCATATATCTGATATGAGATGAGCTAGCACACTGCATGCTAGCAATATGCTAGTTAAACCCTTGCACCTTAATTACCAAGTGATGCTAGCACTTCATACTAGCATGATGCTATCATATCGCTAGCATGAGGTGAGCTAGCAAAATGTATGCGAGCAATGTGCTAGTTAAACCCTTGCCTCATAATTACCTAGTAATGCCAGTTGTCCCTGCTAGCATGATGCTATCATATTGCTAATGTGAGATTATCTAGCAAAATGTATGCTAGGGATATGCTAGTTAAAACCCAGCACCATAATTATCGAGTGATCCCAGCAGCTCCTGCTAGCAAAATTCTACCATAATACTAGCCTGAGATGAGCTAGCACAATGTATGCTAGCAACATGCTAGTTATATCCTAGCGTCATAATTACCGAGCGATGCTGGCAGTTTCTCCTAGCATTAAGCTACCATGTTGCTAGCATGATATGAGCTAGTAAAAAGTACGCTAGCCAGACACTAGTTAATCCTAGCAGAATACTAGCATGGTGCTAGCATGGAATCAACTAGCAGATTACCAGTTAGAATGGTGTTAGCACTTTGCCAGCAGACATTTTATTGAAAAATTCATCCTAGCATAGAACTGGTGTGGTGCTAGCATGAAGTGAAGTGGTGAACTAGCAAAAGATAGGCCAGCAATTTGCTGGTTTCATGCTAGCAGCATAACCACTGAGTAAAGCTAGCAGTCACTACTAGCATATTTCTAGTGCATTGCTAGCACCCTGTAATGGTGCTAGCATGAGGTGAACTAGCAAAAGGCATGCTAGCAATCTGCTAGTTACATGCTAGAAAGACAATCACTGGTAACTTGCACTAGTCTACTGCTAGCGCTATTCTCACATTGGTAAAGCTAGCAGTCAAAGTACTGGCATGGTGCTGGATTCTTGTTAAACGACTTCTTATCCAGGTGCTAGCAGTCAAGTGCTAGCATAATGCTAGCAACTTGCTAGCGTTGTTCTTTATCATGATACATTTAACTTC
The DNA here is from genome assembly GCF_950023065.1 of Planococcus citri. Classification (NCBI taxonomy): domain Eukaryota; kingdom Metazoa; phylum Arthropoda; class Insecta; order Hemiptera; family Pseudococcidae; genus Planococcus; species Planococcus citri. Next base: position 71,435,659 of record NC_088679.1, on the reverse strand, counting down.
TCTTAGATGAAGTATGTAGTCAAATCGAATATAAGCTCAATGCAGTTTCTTGTTTAAATTAAGAAGAGTGAAGTTGGCAAACTAATCACTCAGTTTATACTAGCACAAGATGCTAGTGCAATGCTAGTTCTAAACTAGCATTGTAGGGCAATTGCCCATTTTTGGATATTTTTGGGAAACATACCATAATTAAAAATACCATATTCTTTTATAAAGAAATTAATACACTTCTAGCATTATACTTATTATACACATGCTAGCATAAGCTAGCAAAAAGCTAGCAAGATCATGCTAGCACCAGTAGCACCATTTTGAACACCTACACTAGCATATCTGCTAGCAAACGGATGCTAGCATAATGCTGGTCCTCCTGCTTGAATTATGCCAATTGTATGCCAGCATATGCTAGAAATATGCTAGCATGACTATGCTAGCATCAATAGCACCATTTTGAACACCTCTACTAGCATATCTGCTAGCAAACCATCGTTAGCATAATGCTAGAAAAATGCTGCTAGCGTGGTGCTAGTACCATTTTCCTAGCATTGTGCTAGCAACAGTTTGCTAGCAGATATGCTAGGAAAGGTGTTCAAAATGGTGCAACCAGTGCTAGCATGGTCATGCTAGCACTGTTGCTAGCATTCTGCCACTTGAAATTGTCAATAGGGAAAGCCCAATTAACAAATAAAATGTATATTTTTTTTCAAGATAACGCCAACAATTTGCAACGCTTATTACGTCGATTGCGGCGATTGCGGCGATTGCGGAGGCAAAAATATTTTGGGAATAGCCGCCCAGAGCACTGCACGAATGATTAAAAATACTCTGCGATGACACGTCGCCTTTGTATGATACAGATACATATGTATAAGTATACTCATAAATAGTCCTCTCGTACAGCAGGTTTATCGCGCCATCGTATTTTCGCCATCGTGATACATAGTATAATTATGTATTGCCGATGAGTTCGACGATGTACTCGGCGATTATCGTCGGCCAATTTTTCAGAATTGCCATGTGAAAATAAAAAAATCGCCCTGGAAGGCTCAAATATCAGCTTCAGCAGCTGAAAATTACACCGTGGGCTAGTCTTATCATATGTATTGAAATGCCCAAAGAATATTGAAGGTTTCGGTATGCGACCTGCGCCGATTATATTTGGCCAATTTTTCAAAGTTGCTTTTTGAAAATCGAAAAATTGCTCTGAAAAATCGAAATATCAACTTCTGCAGCTGAAAATGTTGTGGTAGACTATGTTCGATGTCCTCTATCCAATGGTGCAAGAATCATTTAAATCGGTGCATGTCACTGTGGGCAACTTCCTTGTCAGCAGCAATACAAAATTCTGAAAAGTTATTTAAAATTTTGTTATTTAGAGACGATGTGAATTCTGAAAATTTATTGAAAACTTTATGAAATTGTAGTAATGCGGAATTCGGGAAATTGATTTAAAATTTTTGTAAATTTTAAAACAATGCAAACTATGAAAAACAACTAGAAATTTCTTAATTTAGAGGCAATACAAGCTTAGAAATTATTCTGAAATTTTGTAATTTGAAAGATATGAAAACACTGAAAATTGAAAAACAATTATTTTGAAGCAATGAGAGTTTTGAAAATATTATTTGTGATGCGCTCTGTGAGAAGGTGACCAAAGTCGGAAAAGTAAATTCCGTGCTACAGCAAGAAACAGTTGAGAAATTGAAAAATGTCAAGTTTCAGGTTACACTGAAAACATTGTTCTAGACACTTTTAGTTTTCCGCATTTACCGGACGAACCGTACGTCCTAGCAAAAATCTGATGGCATTATGCTGAAAGAGAATTAAATTCTCTACAATTTCGTTTATGTGAAATCTTTGTAGGACGCTCGGTTTCCAAACTGCACGCCTTTAAAGTTTGAGTAAAAAAAAGTTGGTTTTTTTACTAAAAAAAAAGTTGCAGCAACATTTTTTTACTCTAACTTCAAAGGTGTACAGTTTTGAAACCAAGCGTCCTACAAAAATTTCACATAAATGAAATTGTAGAGAATTTAATTCTCTTTCAGCATAATGCCATCAGATTTTTGCTAGGACGTACGGTTCGTCCGGTAAATGCGGAAAACTAAAAGACTGAAAATTTTTCGATTTTTATTTCAGTGAGCTTTTATGAGCTTTTAGAAACTAATTTTTTTGGTTCAAACTCATCAAAATTTTCGTAAAGGATAGGGCTTTCACCCCCTGTATTTTTTTTTTTCAAAATTGTTAGCGGTATTGTTGTAGCGAGGTTTCGAAAAATGGTGTAATGTTGTGATTTTGCTGCTGTCCTAAACTAATTTGCATGCTACTGTATGCACTACTTTTGTATGTAATAGCGGTTATGCTAAGCATGCTTAGCTTTCTAGTTAAATTTCTTTCCCGCCAAGACCTTAATAATAAGTAGGTAGGTAGGTTCCTAATTCGCGAACAAAAAACAAGAACACAGATTTATTTCAATCAGCTATTTTATTCGATGTAATATTTCTACGCATACAAGTGTAAATTAAACCCTTGGATGAAGTTGATGGACGAAGTAAGCATAAATCAGAGCAAGATACTCCGTTGCATGGATTTGTAACCTGAAAAAAAAAAATGAAAATCGGTTTTTATGATTAAGTACATAAATATTTTAGGAAATTAAAAGAAAGTAAATTAATGGTTTTGGTCTTCGAGTAAGTATTCTTAAACAAATAAATAATAAAATGGTATCCAGAATGGCCAAACGGGCGTACAATAATATGCAACTTGCAAGATCAATATTCTGGTCATTCAAATTACCTACGTGTTCCTGTCAAAGAAATATCATTAATACCAATTTATATTTCTTGAATTCGGTTCGTTGTCCAGAAGGTTAATTTTTATCCATATCCTTTATAAGATAGTAAGTATACCTAAGTATATTAATTCATATAGGTATGGGAAGTTGAAATGTAAGTAGGTATTTGAAAGAAAATCTCGCAAACCTAATTTAGCCATAAGTACGAATAACCAACATACCTTACTTCGTTGAAGCAGGGAATTATAAGCGTACAAATATTTTACTGAAGAGGCATTTCTATCAACTGTAAGAATATCAAAATCATTCGATAGATTATCAAGTTCATCGATCCTTCTTTTGAAACGATAAATTGTATTGTGGCCAGCTCTAGTGTAGTACACAGTATTTTCAAATACAGCAAAAGTAAAACAATCTTTTTCGAGGGTGTATAAATTCCAAATACTCTGTAACATAATTACAAAATTTTACGAGAGGTTAAGTAGTATAAGTATACCTACGTATAATTATAATCAGCTAGGTACCTTTTGCACAAAAGAATTAGATAGGTAGGTATCTCTAACAACAGAGAAGAGAGATACATACCTACTTTACTTACCCATGCCAAATTCGAAAAAAATTTGAACCAGATAAAGCTACCAACATCGAAAGAGTAGCAATGCAAAAATGCATAATCACCCAAAATTTTAGCTTTTAGGTGCTGAATGCATTTCCCAATTCTTGATGAATTTTTTAAAACCCAATTTATCCCAAAAAAGAGAAAAAAAAACAAAATTTTACCAAGTTGACCAGAAAGGTTCTAAAATGATCTCCAGTTGATTTGGCATATCAAAAATAAGGCATAAACTTCATGAAACCACTTTCAATCGACTCAAAGGGTTGAAATTAGAGGCCAAAGTCAATTTTAATTTTTAGCTTTGGGTAAAATTTTGTGAAACTCGATCAACATTCAAAATTTGCCGGAGTTTCCAAAATTGTTCAAAACAGTTCAAAACCGTTTCCACTCAATTTGAAGAGTCTACATAGTCTACATTCGTTTCAGCTTTATAGGCTAATTCAGTGAGATTTTGATTTTTCCTATTTTTGGTACAAATTTGATTCTCATAAATTCACCAAAAATTTTAAAATCAATTTTAGCCACTAAAATTTTGGCTGATGATGCATTTTATTTAAGTACATACCTACTTTTTTGGTTTAGATTAGTCCGGTCCAAAGATTTATCTTCCGATTGGGATACCTTCATCATACATAGGTAGGTATGTAAATCAATTCAAAATCAAATTTTAATTAAGAAACCCTACTTGCTGAAAGCACCCTCTCTCCAATGCGACCATAGAAAAAATTTAGCTGAATCTCGGTAGGTATACCTCGGCAATGATAACTGAGAAGTATTTTATAAATTATTTTCCAACTCACTCTTGAACTAGGATGGATGTAGAAATTCATTGATTTTACATCCGCACCTTCATGCTCAGGTAACGAAAGATGAATCCAGTACAAATTATCAGTCAATTCATCAGCCATAGACGAAATTAATTTTGGACCGAGTTCTTTAACCAAGATACTCTCACTGCTTCCATCCATTGCAGCTTTCATTATGACGTCATTGTCGATCCAAAACATGAGACTAAAATCATAAGTAGGTACCTAGGTGAATTCATCTGTTCGCTGAATTTAGGCGAGAATCATTTCTTTTAAAATGAGTTCGTAGAATAAAAATAATTTTTAGCAAAGATTCTTGCATGAAAAAAAAAAAACAACAACAAAACACTCACCCAAATTTTGGAGCCAAACTAACCGAGGAACATGACGAAGTACAATTTTTAAGTTGAGTGCAAAATTCGCCATTATTAACGCAAACCGATAATGATGAATTAGTCGTGAAATAAATATTATTGGTGATCCAATCAACTGCTATTGATGTAACTTTTGAATCTAAAAATATAAGGTTAGGTAGTACTCGTAAGTAATACTCAATTATATGTAGTAATGAGTAAGATTAGAAAGAATGATTCTGTTGTACGAGAATGGTGATCGTTCTTCGTTTTCTTCCTTTTTTTTAAATGAATAGGTAGGTATTTCAGGTATTTGGATATTCCTTCTAATTAAATTAAATAAATGAAAATAAATACCTACTTAATTTTACTATCTCATATGTTTTTTTTGAAACCACCGAGATCTTCAATATTAATCCAAAGCCACCGACAAAAGTTGCACAATAAACGAAATGATGAGCTGCTGTCAGAGCTGTACAATCCACTCCAGTTTGCAGAGTAGATGTTTTGTTGCTGCTGAAGAAAAACATTTTTATTTCGTCATCGGTTGAATAAATTAGTAAGTTTTTGAACGACACTGAAAATTTGGGAAAATAAGTTACTTAGATACTTAATCGTTTCATGAAGGTCATTAAATTCGTAAAAGCAGATCAGTAGACTGTAAGCAAAGCAGTTAAGCACTAATAAGAAGGGGAATTGTTCATATCATGCGTTGCAACAAGCATCTAGGTATATAGGTCCTATCGAATATTTCAGATAGCTTTAAAAAAGTACCTACTTACTCACCGCTGTTATAACATTTATCATTATTCACTCCATTAACGCCACGAATGTGATAATTTTCATCATTTAAGCACCTGAAAGTCAAACTATTCCCATAGTAGAAGCATTTCTGACCACACGGATCATACGATAAGGTATCTTCAAACATACATACAACACATGCAAATTCATAAATTATTACTCATCACTCCTAATTTAATTAGGCTAGGTAGGTACTTAATAAAGTAGGTAGGTATTTATGATAAAAAAAAAAATTGAAAACAAGTTGATCGAGTCTTGGAAATGCTCACCTCTACATTTGAAATCAGCCTGAGAGTGTGAAAAACTTTTGTAAAAATCAGAAACTTTGTATATACCCGAAGAGCAACCATTTGAACATGCCTCGCAAAGGTATTCATCTGCAAGGACAAAATTTTCAATAAATTAATATTAAAATTAAAATCTATTTTAATATTAAATTTTGACCAATCACATTATTTTTATTTTTATTTTATTTTTTTTACCATATATGGAACAGCCATGCCATTCATCTGAGCAGTCGAAGCAATTACAGACTCCGTCGCAAATGAATTTGAAATCAAGACATTTCAATTTATCTTGACACAGGAATCTATTCTGTTGCAAATGACACTGTTCGATGTTGGTTTCGTGGCCTGGTTATGAAAAAATCAAAAATTCAATTTTTTAAATCACATTGTAAAATTTTAGCACCTGTTTAATTTATTAATTCGTCCTCCACTTACCACAGTGTAATTCATCTGATCCATCTAAGCAATCCTTTCTCGTATCACAACGAACTTTTATATCTTTGCACGAACCATCGCTTAGGCATTTGAATTTCGCTGTTCCACAACTGTACTAAAAATTAATTTATATCAGGTCACAAAACTGTTTGATCAGCATTTCGTCAATAAAGCTTTACTCTTATAATCAGTTAGGTATAGATACCAGGTCACATCCGTACGCTTCATCGCTGTCATCAGTACACTGCGAAAACCCATCACAAAATGAACCGCCATTCAGGTAAACCCGATCTTTTTCGCAAAATAAATTCGCTGGATCAAGATGACTTGAAAATACCTGGGACAAAGTAGACATAAATATTACATTATTAGTGTGCGTAGCACACTATTGGTTTCGTTCCGAAAGTTGAAAAATTCTTTGGCTCGAATGTTCTCTTAGAGGAATGGGCCGATTTTTTTGAATCTTTCGTAGGTAGGTGAGGCATAACTTGAGGGAGGGAATGTCGTAATTATAATTGCAATTACTCAATTAGCTTCTTGAGTAATTGCAATTAATTATGAAAATTTGTACCAAAAAAAGAATAAAAAAGGGAAAAGGGCCATATCAAAAGGGAAGCCGACAAAAGCGAAGCCGACTTTAAATTTTCAAAATTGAACAATGAGAAAGGTATCAAAAGCGGCGCCGACAGTCAGTTAAATTTCTAAATTTATGTAACTCCACAGGGGTGATTTTTCGGAAATTAAACAATGGGAAATGTTCTTACAACCCCATGCGGTGTTACATAAATTTGGAAATTTAACTGACTGTCGGCGCCGCTTTTGATACCTTTCTCATTGTTCAATTTTGAAAATTTAAAGTCGGCTTCACTTGTGTCGGCTTCCCTTTTGATATGGCCTTTCCCTTTGTGTTCGCTTATCTGCCGGTTTTTATTGAATTGAGCGAACACAACGGGTGGTAAAAATTTAATTTTGAAGAGCATGTTGCGGCTCCACGTGGAGCTAAACTTTAAATTTTCAAAATTGAACAATGAGAAAGGTATCAAAAGGGAAGCCGACATCGGTTTTAAAATGTAACACTGCAGGGGTCCTAAAATATTCTTATCTACAGTGTTATCTTTCCCATTGTTCAATTTTAGACTAGATGCCGAAAGCAGGTGGTTACCCTTTCGGAATGAAAACCCACCAGTCATTTGTGAAACACCTGCAGGTGTTTCATTTACACACGTAGATGCTGAAAGCAGGTGGTTACCCTTTCAGAATCAAAACCTCCAGTCATTTGTGATTTTGCTGTGCTCCCAAGAGGTTATCTCAATCTCTCAGTACTGCAGTGCTTATGCTTTCCTGATATATCGTGTTGTGCTCCGGAGCTTTCAGAATAGCATAGCATAGTGTATTCGGAATCGCGTTGTGCTTTTTTTTTCAAAATCGTGTTGTGCTTTTTTTTGAAATCGCGTTGTGCTTTTTTTTCAAAATCGAGTTTTTTTTTAAAATCACGTTGTGCTTTTTTTTCAAAGTTCGCGTTGCGCTTCTTTTTTAAAATCGCGTTGTGCTTTTTTTTTCAAAATCGAGTTGTTTTTTTTTAAAATCACATTGTGCTTTTTTTTCAAAGTTCACGTTGCGCTTCTTTTTTAAAATCGCGTTGTGCTTTTTTTTAAAAATTGTGTTGTGCTTTTTTTTCGAAATCTAGTGCTTTTCAATTCCTAAAATTTGCATTGTGTTTTTTTTCAAAGTTCGCGTTTGCTTCTTTTTCTGAAATTGCATGGTGCTTTTTTTCGAAAACGCGTTGTGCTTTTTTTCTAAAATTCGCGTTGTTTTTTTATTTTGAAGTTCGCGTTGTGCTTTTTTTTCAAAATCGCGTTGTGCTTTTTTTTCGAAATTGTGTGGTGCTTTTTTTCGAAATTGCGTTGTGATTCTTTTTGAAGTTCACATTGTGCTTTTTTTTTCAAAATCGCGTTGTGCTTTTTTTTAAAATCTCGTTGTGTTTTTTTTTCAAAATCGCGTTGTGCTTTTTTTCTAAAATGGTGTGGTGCTTTTTTTCAAAATTTTGTTGTGCCATGATTTTTGAAGTTCGCGTTGTGCTTTTTTTTCAAAGTTCGCATTGCGCTTTTTTTTAAAAATCACGTTGTGCTTTTTTTTCAAAATTCGCGTTGTGCTTTTTTTTTTAAAATCGCGTTGTGCTTTTTTTTTAAATCTCGTGGTGCTTTTTTTTTCAAAATCGCGTTATGCTTTTTTTCCAAAATGGTGTGGTGCTTTTTTTTCAAAATTTTGTTGTGCCTTTTTTTTGAAGTTCGCGTTGTGCTTTCTTTTCAAAGTTTGCGTTGGGCTTTTTTTTTAAAAATCACATTGTGCTTTTTTTCCAAAATTCCCCTTGTCCTTTTTTTAAAAAAAAATTGCGTTGTGCTTTTTTTCTAAAATTTGCGTTGTGCTTTTTTCCCTAAAATTTGCGTTGTGTTCTTTTTTTTTGAAGTTCGCGTTGTGCTTTTTTTTTCAAAATCGCATTGTGCTTTTTTTCAAAATTTTGTTGTGCCTTTTTTTTCAAAGTTCGCGTTGCGCTTTTTTTTCAAAATCACGTGCTTTTTTTCCAAAATTTGCGTTGTTTTTTTTTTTAAAATCACGTGCTTTTTTTCCAAAATTTGCGTTGTTTTTTTTTTAAAAAATCGCGTTGTGCTTTTTTTCTAAAATTCGCGTTGTGCTTTTTTTTAAAATCTCGTTGTGCTTTTTTTTCAAAATTGCGTTATGCTTTTTTTCCAAAATCGCATTATGCTTTTTTTCCAAAATGGTGTGGTGCTTTTTTTCAAAATTTTGTTGTGCCTTTTTTTTCAAAGTTCGCGTTGCGCTTTTTTTTAAAAATCACCTGCTTTTTTTCCAAAATTTGCGTTGTTTTTTTTTTTTTTTTAAAATCGCGTTGTGCTTTTTTTCTAAAATTCGCGTTGTGCTTTTTTTCCTAAAATTCGCGTTGTGTTCTTTTTTTTTGAAGTTCTCGTCGTGCTTTTTTTTAAAAATCGCGTTGTGCTTCTAGTTCTGAAATTGCGTGGTGCTTTTTTTGAAATCGCGTTGTGCTTTTTTTTCAAAATCGCGTTGTGCGTTTTTTTTCAAAATAGCTCTGTGCTTTTTTTCCAAAATTTGCTTTGTGCTTTTTTTCAATGTTTGCGTTGTGCTTTTTAAAATGAAAATTGCGTTGTTTTTTTTTGAAATCGCATTGTGTTTTTTTCCAACGCTCGAGTTGTTTTTTTTCAACGTTCACATTGTGCTTTTTTTTCTGAAATTGTATTGTACTTTTTTTTCCAAAATTGCGTGGTGTTTTTTTTTCAAAATCGCGTTCAAAATCTTGTTGTGCTTTTTTTTTGAAGTTTGCGTTGTGCTTTTTTTCGACGTTTGCATTGTGCTTTTTTTTTGAAATAGCGTTGTGCTTTTTTTCGAAATCGCGGTGTTTTTTTTCCAAAATCCGCATTGTGCTTTTTTAAAAAGTTGGCCTTGTGCTTTTTTCAGAATTCACGTTGAGCTTTTTTTCAAAGTTTGCATTGTGCTTTTTTTTCAAAATCGCGTTGTGCCTTTTTTTTCAAAATCATGTTGTGCTTTTTTTTCCTAGTCCTCATTGTGCTTTTTTTTTTTGAAGTTCACGTTGTGCTTTTTTTCCAAAATCGTGTTGTGCTTTTTTTTCAAAATCATGTTTTTTTTCAAAATCGCATTGTGCTTTTTTTTGAAATCGCGTTGTGCTTTTTTTCAAAGGTCGCTTTTTTTTCAAAATCGCGTTGTGCTTTTTTCCGAAATTGTGTTGTGCTTTTTTTCCAAAATTGCGTGGTGCTTTTTTTTCAAAATCGTGTTCAAAATCGCGTTGTGCTTTTTTTTTGAAGTTCGCGTTCTGTTTTTTTTTCAACATTTGCGTTGTGCTTTTTTTTCCGAAGTCGCATTGTGCTTTTTTTCAAAGTTGGCCTTGTGCTTTTTTGAGAATTCGCGTTGATCTTTTTTCAAAGTTCGCACTGTGCTTTTTTTCAAAATTGCGTTGTGCTTTTTTTTTCAAAATTGTGTTGTGCTTTTTTTTCGAAATCGCGTTGTGCTTTTTTTAAACTAAAATTCGCGTTGTGCCTTTTTTCAAAATCGCGTTGTGCTTTTTTTAAAATCATCATTGCGTTCTGCTTTCAAAATCCCAATTGCTTTTTTCCAAAGTTGCTTTGTGCTTTTTTTGAAAATCGTATTGTGCTTTTTTTCTCGAAATCACGTTGTGCGTTTTTTTTAAAATCATGATTGCGTTCTGCTTTCAAAATCCCAATCGCTTTTTTTCAATGTTGCATTGTGCTTTTTTTGAAAATCGTGATGTGCTTTTTTTTCATAATCGTATTGTGATTTTTTTTTAAATCATGATTGCGTTCTGCTTTCAAAATTCCAATCGTTTTTTTTAAAAAGTTGCGTTATGCTTTTTTTTCAAAATCGTATTTTGATTTTTTTCGGAATCTTGTTCTATTTTTGAAATTTGCGTTGTGATTTTTTTCTAAATCGCATTGTGCTTATTATTTTGAAGTCGCATTGTGCTTTTTTCGAAGTTGCGCCTTTTTTTGAAATTTTGTTATGCTTCTTTTCCAAAATTGCATTGCGCTTTCCAAACTAAAGAAGCTACGCACACTGTTACAGCTGCGCTTGGCGCAGCTGTCTAGTTTAAAGGTTTTTTTTTCAGTTGGTAGGTAGGGCAACCTTTGAGACCAAAAACTGCAGTGAGACAATCTATCTCGAATAAATATTTTTTTTTTCGAACATTACTCAGTATTCATCCTTTGTAAATTATGTGTTCCGAAAAAGGAAATAACAGGTAGAATATTTTGGCTCACTCTGTAAGGAGCAGATATGCCCTCCGTAGAGAGGTAGGACAATAACCTCTCGTCGGAGGTTATATTGTAACCCCTCTTTCGAAGAAGTTTAACGTACTTCTCCTACATTTCTGGAGCCCAAGGTAACGTGTACGAATATCTCCGAGCGTAGGTCGCTCCATTGCTCCAAGCTCGGATACATATCCTTGAACTTTTGCCTATATAACCCATTGCACAGACCATCTCGAGGATTCTGATTTTTGGCGAAAAACTTAGTGTAATGAATCTCTGACAGTCTGCTTCATAGTACGGGCACCGAACGCTGTATCGTTTCAAAATCGCAAAAGAGTGCAACCGGCAAGATATAAAAATTTGGCAATATATAGTCGAAAGTAGACCTTTCCCCGATCCCGAAACCACCATTACATTTTTGAGATCGGATTGCAAAACCATTTCAGGGGTTCCCAAAGTTGTGAAAATTGTCTATTTTTTTCCTACATATTTTGGCTTATGAGTCTTCACAGAATATAGGTAGGGAACGATTCTGGGCTTAAAACACTCGTAAAGGACCACCCTTCAAATAGCTACTCATAAAAAACCTCGCTCAGTGATTCTCAACCCTTCAGTGGTTCCCAAAAAGGGAATTTTCGAAATTTCTTTTTTCAAGTCGCGCGATCAATCGAGTATTACTCGGAGGGTAATTGCGCAGCTGAAAAATGATCTCAGTAAAAAGTTTGGGCATTTCATGAGGATTTCAAATATGGGTCAGTTTTTGCCCTAGCGTTGATAGGGGTTGAAATAAGAGGGGTTGAAGGGGAAAAAACATGGTTTTATGCAATAACAAAAAATTTCTAATTTCGTTTTGTACAAGCTTATATCGTTTCTTATACTTAATATATTGTAATTTCTTACCCCTGTGAGTGATTTCGTCACTTTCATCCCCTAAATTCCGTGAAACATGAAATTTTTCAAATTGAAAAAAAATCTGAAAATTGAAAATTCATCATTCTGTTTGAGTATACATAGCCGGATAGCGTTGAAATGCCCTTTACCTTTATTTTTACCAAAGAGCATCCCCCTCAATTTTGAAACAATGCTATAGATCGACGATATTGGCGTGGTTTTAAAATACTTCGAACCTTGAGATCAGAAATTTCCCAAAATCCGAAATTCATTCTGCAAACTAATTTCAATACGTTACAAAGTCGACAGCAGGTGAATTTCAAATCGGTTTGGAGCCTCCGTCGACTTTTTGAAAATTACTGGAGCCTCCAGCAGATTTTTGAAACTGGAAATTTCCCAAAATTTCATCAAATGGAGATGGAAATTTTGATTTTTTCCCTCATTTTTGGCCTAAATTGGATTTTCAAAAATTCACCAAAAATCGAAAAACGCACTTTAGCACTTGAAATTTTGACAGGTGATAAATTTTTGCTTGATCTTTCGATCTACCTTTGTACAGTTTAAAAAATGTTGTGCAAGTCCTATGTTGGAACACAAAATCTGCGATTTCGGCTGACCTATCAATCAGAATGGCCGCCATTTTGTAAGTAAGGCCACTTTTTTTTTTTAGTACAAGGGATAGAAATGTTCCTTAGAACTCCCCCTTTAAGAAAAAAGTTGCCCCGGAGCATCGCCGGGGGGTGCAATTTATCCTTAAGTGGGCTCCCCGACTGTTTTCGATTTTTGGTGAATTTTTGAAAATCCAATTTAGGCCAAAAATGAGGGAAAAAACAAAATTTTACCAAATTGATCAAGAAAGCTGAAATTTGGGATATACCCTATTTTCGACATGCCAAATCGATTGGAAACTGTTTCAAACCGTGTTGAGCAGTTCTGGAGTCTCCAGCAGATTTTTGAAACTCGAAATTCCCACAAAATTTCATCAAATGGAGTTGGAAAGCCGAAATTGATTCTGCACCCTAATTTCAATACGCTACGAAGTCAGCATCAGGGGGATTTCAAGTCGTTTTGGAGCATCCATCGATTTTTTGAAAATTACTGGAGGCTCCATCAGATTTTTGAAACTTTAAATTTTCACAGAATTTCATCAAATGGAGATGGAAAGCTGAAATTTACTCTACACTCCAATTTTAACACCCTCTGAAGACGACTTCAGGTGGGTTCAAATCATTTTGGAGCCTCCATCGACTGTTTTAAAATTACTGGAGCCTCCAGCAGATTTTTGAAACTTGAAATTCCCGAAAAATGTTACCAAATGGAGTGGGCAAGCTGAAATTTACTTCGCAAACTAATTTCAATACGATATGAAGTCTACTACATGGTGGTTTCAAATGGGTTTGAAGCTTCCAGCTACTTCTTGGGAATTTCAATTTTCCAAAAAACACCATACGACCTCTCAAAAAGTGGGTGGAGGCTCCAAAACGACTTGAAATCCACCAGCAGACGACTTCGTAACGTATTGAAATTAGTTTGCAGAATGAATTTCGGATTTTGGGAAATTTCTGATCTCAAGGTTCGAAGTATTTTAAAACCACGCCAATATCGTCGATCTATAGCATTGTTTCAAAATTGAGGGGGATGCTCTTTGGTAAAAATAAAGGTAAAGGGCATTTCAACGCTATCCGGCTATGTATACTCAAACAGAATGATGAATTTTCAATTTTCAGATTTTTTTTCAATTTGAAAAATTTCATGTTTCACGGAATTTAGGGGATGAAAGTGACGAAATCACTCACAGGGGTAAGAAATTACAATATATTAAGTATAAGAAACGATATAAGCTTGTACAAAACGAAATTAGAAATTTTTTGTTATTGCATAAAACCATGTTTTTTCCCCTTCAACCCCTCTTATTTCAACCCCTATCAACGCTAGGGCAAAAACTGACCCATATTTGAAATCCTCATGAAATGCCCAAACTTTTTACTGAGATCATTTTTCAGCTGCGCAATTACCCTCCGAGTAATACTCGATTGATCGCGCGACTTGAAAAAAGAAATTTCGAAAATTCCCTTTTTGGGAACCACTGAAGGGTTGAGAATCACTGAGCGAGGTTTTTTATGAGTAGCTATTTGAAGGGTGGTCCTTTACGAGTGTTTTAAGCCCAGAATCGTTTCCCTACCTATATTCTGTGAAGACTCATAAGCCAAAATATGTAGGAAAAAAATAGACAATTTTCACAACTTTGGGAACCCCTGAAATGGTTTTGCAATCCGATCTCAAAAATGTAATGGTGGTTTCGGGATCGGGGAAAGGTCTACTTTCGACTATATATTGCCAAATTTTTATATCTTGCCGGTTGCACTCTTTTTGGAATTTTCGTTTCGGTGCCCGTACTATCACAGGCTGGACTTAGAAATATTTTCCAAAAAGTGAAATGTAACGTAAAATCTCTCACTAAGTATGAGCCCCCTTAAGGATGGTTCTGTGCTTTGTTTCGGTAATCGCGAGTGCTAATTCGATGTTCGGTTCCTACCCTCAGTAAATTATTGCCGATTAATCCCTTAAGGATCTAATCCGCTAGCTTTTTGATGTAACCCACTGCGAGGTTAAATTGTATTTGAACATTAATCACGTTAATGTCGATTGATTAATGGAATTTTGGAGAAGACCTCATTCGATCCGGATCTTGAGGAATTCGACCCCTGGCAATGTGTATCTAAAACCAATACCCTGCGATGTGCTTAGTATTAGTAGCACCCCGATGAGCAGGGAATGTGTACAGTGTTGAGGCAGAAGATGTACCCTAAATCCTGTCTGGGTTGCGTTCGCCCGATCAAATTAAGGTAAAATGAATCATCCCCTTTATTTGATATGCTTAATCTTATTTAAGTTTTAACTAACTTTTTGAGAAATAACTATAACTACAAAATCTGCTTAACTACTAGTTTAGTGTAGCATTAGGTTAATTTTAATTATGCCTATTTTAAATTAATTATGACTTCGAACCCCATAATTAATACAAGTCCTCAATTGTTTTATAACCAACATTATAATTTATAGAACAATTGTCTCGTGTTTTATTTCCACATGTTAATAAGAAATTGTATGTGTATAAAGGGTATTCGTATCGATCAGTACAAGCACCTATTGAGCTAGCATGGTGCCTGAAAATAATCCCTTAGGAATATTTATCAGAAAATCTCTAGGTAGAAAGTATTATTATAAACCCACCAGATTGTCTTTCTCATCTACCTCACCTAACCCCGATCTATCCGAGTATCACTCTATCAACTTAAGATATATTTTATGTTGGGTAAAAGAAATTTCACCTTGAATTGACTTTTTTTTTTTTTTTTTTTTTTTTTTTTAGAATCCTAAAATTGTAAATAGGTAAGAAAAAAAATTTATGAAAAAAAAACAGGTCAAGGTAAATTTATCTCAAATAATTTGTTCAGAGCAAAAATATCTTTACTATGATTATTTCAATAAGTTTGGACATGTTTCGAGAAGTGGGTAAAGTACCCAGTAGATACCATATGGGTGCTTATAATTATTTCTCTATTAATTTTTTTTTCACATTTCCCAAAAATCTAGATACAATATTTTGGGGAAATATCAGTAAAAAAATACATTTTAGCGAATAACTACGTAAATTCCTTAGATAGATAGGTACCTAAGTATATTACCTGCTTATATTATTACCAATCAAATAAAATTACAGAAGGAATAATTTCATTACTCACCCCAATATCAGCGACGAAAAAATCGAAGAAAATCAGCCATTTCACGACATTGGAACTGAACATTTCATTCAACACGAACCGATGATTTCTTTTACAGAAATTCATAAACTGTACCTACTATTCGTAATGAAAAAGTTTCAAGAACCTCTAAAAACAAATCGTTAGGTAGGTACTTGAATGATTAGATATCTCGCCGAATAATTAGTGCCAATAAGTAAACATTGATATAAAATCTATACAACGAAATGGCTTCATCGTCATAAGTAGGTATTATTATCTCATCCGAAAAATTACAAGAAATCCATGTAATCTTATACGATGAAATATTAGAGTGATTCATTCATTTATTTCAGTCACTTCGTCTTTTGAAGATGGCGGAATCATAACATGACATCCATTTCTCAGATTTGGGTCTCAGCTTCTGAAACGGTGGAATTTTCCACGAATCCAGGCTATAACCAGATAATCGTAAGCAAGGGAACTACGTACATATGTAGATAATGCTGCAAAAATAATTAATCGATCGTAAAATTTATTATCGACTCGTTAAAAAAAACTTTGACGTCATTTTCTCACGATTTAGAATCAATTTGTATTAAGCTTACTTGCAAATTAGGTAATTCAATTGTTCTAATCGCAAAAGAATGGTCAGAATAGAACACGAGAGTAATTGTGTATAATAAGCAGGTACACAGCTTCGTGATTGAAGTTCGATTATTACCGCAGGAATTTTCAGAATTTGAAAAAAAGAGAGATGAGGGGAGAAGAGGTGAATTTTCATTGTAAATTAATAATGATTTAAAAAAAAACACACGCGTGATCTGAGTGTTGGCGTTTACTATTAATTGGTTATGAGAACGATTAAAGAGTGCAGATGGAAATGTGTTATCAGGTATATTAGTAGGTCTAGGTACGATTTATGGGTATATACATACACAATATACAGTATAGGTACACTGTACAGATTGTTGAATATAAACACGATCAATTAACATTCATATGCATTTAATTTAGGTATTTAAAAATTACGAACACAATAAATGAAGAACCTAAAAAGGTCTAAGTAGATAATTAAATATAATTTCGGTACTGAAAACATTCGACCAAAATGTGATCTTCCTCCCAACATTCCTGAACCTACTTTTTAGAATTGTCATCATAAAAAAAAATATAAAGTCGTTCATAATCTTAAAGAATCGCGAATATTACATAAATTAGAACAAAAAATACAAAACAAAATACAAAAGAACTCAATTCAAATTTTCAAGAATTCTGCCCTATGCTACTATAGTGATAATAATTGCTGTTATCTAGCTCGTAATGGGTGTCACTGGGTCCACTAGGTGTCGTCCTTAGATCTTCTAGTACAGGTTGAGTGTCGTTTCTGGGCTCACCAGGTCTCGTCCTTAGATCTTCTAATACAGGCATCAGTCTCTTGAATAAAAAGTAACCGAATACAATGATAAATAACGTTGATAGGCTCAATAAAATAATTATTACTAATAGTAACGGTAACAGCCAAGTATCGAGCAAGGTTCTTGTACTCGAAGCACTATCGTTTTCATCTCCAGACTGTAAAACAGTTTGAGGTTTTTTTGGTTTCGAATTTGAAATTTTATTAGACCTGGATCTCTTATTATGAGTGTGTTTCGCCGTGAAATGTTGTTCTTCGTTTAACAAAACTTCAGCTGAAATTGGTGGAATCTTCATTTGACACCAAAAAGGCTCAGTAATACTCGTATTTGACCAGTCGGTAGTATTCTCGCAAATAATACAGGAGTGATTTAGACCTCTTGAATGGGAGGCTGGCTTTTGCAGACATAAATCAAAACAGAAAGATTCGTTACACGGATTCGGTATCTGAAAATGTAATTAATTTCGAATTATTTTAAATTATTTTAAGTATGTGGCGATATTAAAAAAAAAAAAAAAAATAGACGATTCTGACATTTGAACTCTTACCTTTGTACGTTGAAGCAAAGGATTGTAAACGAATATGTTTTTTATAGTTGAATCTAGATCGGTAATATAAATTTCAGACGATCGACGAACTTTTTTTGCGACAAAGATGCTGCCATTGTCGCGTATTGAAAAAAATACGCTGTTTTCGAAAATTGAAAATGATGCGATATTTTCGTACGAATTTGGTGACCATTTCTGATTCTGTAGAAAATTAATTAAGTCGATAAGAAAGTATTGTCTTATGGTCATAGGTTAGTCTGATTAAATTTTAATGATGAAATATAGGCATAATTAATAGGTAAGGTACCTACTTGGCTACTTACTATTTTTTTATGATCAGGATATGCAAAATTAAATAATTTCATGAACTGGATTTCCTTTTCGTATGAATTGAACCAATAAATGCTGTTTGTCGGTTCGTCGACTTGTAGTAGAGAAATTGGAGACGAGTCTTTGAATATTTCGCTTATTCTGACGCCGTCCATGGTTGATTTAAAAATTCGATTATTTTCAATCCAAAACATCCACCTGCGGACAAATATTCCCAAAGCGAAGTTATAGATATGGGATGAATAATGATTGGACTCTTACAATAAAGTACAAAAAATAAGAACCCAAAATTTTACCTGATAATTCTGAAAAGAAGTTTTGAAAATTTTCCAAAAATAAATTTTTGGTTTCCAAGTCAATTTTTTACCCCATTTGATATCTACCTGAATCTGATATGGACGAAAATCAGTTTTTCTGCTATTTCAACCTCCAAGAGCGATATGTTTTAATGTATCGAGATTTTCTTGGGTTACCAGCAGATAAAAAAAAATGCAACATGAGCTATAAATAGGTAGGTACCTATTATAGCTTGCTTTTCCCAGAAACCCCATTTTCGTATATCTACACACTTCGATGCTAAAGAGTGTAAGTAGTTCCCTTATTAGAATGATAAATACGAGTAAATAATTCGTGACTGTAACTATGTAGGTAGGTACCTATATACTCACCCAAATCTTGGCGCTAAAATGATGGAATATACTTCTGCAGATCTTGATAGTAACCGTGAGCAAATTTTGCCACCCTCATCACATACGAATATAGAAGATAACGCCGAGAAATAAATGTTTGATGTAAGCCAATCTGCTGATAAAGATTCTACTATCGAATCTGAACAAAAATAAGCTGGATTGATTAGGACTTCAGAGGCAATTGATGCGATGTAATATAGCAGAGATTTAATATCAGACTACCACCTACGTAATGTAGATGAGATAAATACGGGACCATATAAGTAAATATATTTTACTCACCTAATTTGAGCAACTGGTTGACTGTTTTATTTTCTGAACTAATTGAAGTCTTGAAAATTTGCCCAGTTTTGTTGCTAGTGGTTGCAAAATAAACGTTGAATTGAGACGCGGATATCGCTGTACAGTTGACACTTTGTTGAAGAACGTATGTTAAATTTGTGGTCAAATTCAACACCTTTATTTGATTTGAGGTTGAATAAATCAAAATATTTTCATATTGAACTGCAATAAACATAAAATAATAATGATAGGTAGGTATAGATAAAATTCATACTTCGCGATGAATTTCTTACACATGAAATTCTAGGATACAGGGTCTCCAATAATATCGGGCATAGTTATGTATGTAGTTGGTGAGCATTTTCAAAGCCATATTACATAAATGTACCAACCTACCTTGATTCGATGCTGCTAACTCATGAAAATTCTCGCCAACTATGCCCTCTATATTATTGGGGACCTTGAAAGCAGAAGTAGGTACCTACTTATTTCCATATTCAGCTTACCGTCATTGTAACACTTCCCATAGTGATTGGATTTTGTTTCGGACGTTTCGGATTTGTAATTCTCATCACAAAGGCACCTTTCTTGGTTGGAATGCGGCTTATACTGGATGCATTTGTGCTCACAGCGAGTCTGTGGATTGCTGCATCCTGCAACAATAATATAAAAACGAAATTAAAAAAAAAATCTGCTGAAGTGTAGTTAGTAGCCTAGTAGGTAGGTACTTATTTGTGATAGAAAAACAATGACATGGGAAAATGAAATGATTGCGTAAATTTTGTTAGAAAACATCAAGTTCTTTCGAAGGCTGTGAATACTTATATGTATCTATAAAAACAGGTAAGTGTATCCCAGAAATGGGCTATAATAAATGTACCTCACCTACCTACACCTCTTTTTATACTTACAAGTGAGCGTTTTGAAATCACTCTCCGACTACGGGGTTTTCATTGTTTCATAAAACATGTTTTTTTTTTTTTTTAGAGAAAAATGAATTACCTAATGTAAATAATTCTTTTAATTTAACTCTCTCACAATTATCAACAACTATTGATTTATGATCATTCTGGAGGCTCCAGCAAATTTCTAATTTTCTCTGAAAATTTAAAATCACACTGGAAGGATTTAAAATGAACTTTGCCACCGATAACTTTGGTCATCAGTGCTTATTGAGTACCCTCTTGACCGTTTTAAGGGTAGAGGCACCAAATATGGACCACTTTTTTTTGCAGGATTGCCACTTGAAAACTATAGTGGGTAGAAACCTCCACAAAGGCTTAAAATGAAGTTCCATCCTTCCACTAACACTGTACAAAACTTCAGGGGTGAAGGTCAACTTTAAATATGTTTTTTCTATTGTTGAGTGATGAGTGTCAAAATGACAGTTTGAAATTTTGGACGCCTAATATGGACCTTGGACCACCTATAAAATTTCAAAATAAACATACTTTCACATTTTTAAAAGGTCATATTTATTTGAAGAAATGGACAAAAACACTTATTCTCAGCAGTTCAGGTTTATTTTGAATATATTTTTTTAAATTGTTGAATGATGAGTGTCAAAATGACAGCTCAAAATTTTGGACACCTCATATGGACCACCTAAAGAATAATTTCAAAATAAACATATTTTTACGTTTCAAAACATCATTATTTATTAGTAGAAATGAACAAAAAAAAGTTTTTCAAGCATTCCCCTACTCAGCAGCTGTAAAAAATGAGTAAAAAATTCAATATCACAGGTGGTCCATTAGGGTGGCCCTTAAAAAAAATTTCGGAATTTTTTTTGGGACACCCCCTAGTTTGGTGCTGTTTTATGAGAAAATAACGTACACAAATTTTTAGCTCAATCAATGCATATTAACTCGTGCCGCACGCCCCTTTTTGAAATGTAAGCATCAGACGCGCGAGTTCAGGATTTCTCCACGATAACGCGTGGGGAATTAGACTCCTTGTACCCCGGTCCTTTATCTCTTACATGTTGTAAGTTGGTTGTTGATTCCAGGTAGTTTATCAAGTTCTTTATTGGGTGTATGCATGCATAGGAGGGAAGAGGGATATGCCCTTGAAGATCAGTGTTTGGTTTTTCCCACTATAGAGATCAGTTTGCTGCCAAAAATTGCCAAATAGGCCTAGTACTATTACTTTTTGTCCATTATTCCCAAAAAGGCTTGAAGTCCATTCTGTTAATTTAGCATAAAAAAAAATGTTGCTACATAAAAAGTTTCGCTTTTGAGCTGAGAATTGCTACGAAGTCCTGCTTTTTCCTGAAATTAGTGTCGCAGTATCGGTTTCTATCAAAATGGCAAAAAAGCTCGCATTTTACCAAAATTATGTAGAATTTTCTTTTTTTGCCAAAATCTGCTAAGAATTGTGATGTTTTTTGCATCAAAAAGCTCCCACTCTTTTCCAATAAATTGTTCTAATGTGCAGTTTTTTTGCAAAAAATCCCTAACTAACAAGCCATTTTTTTGCTGAAATAATATTCAAAAGTCTCACTATTATTCTCAGAAATCACAAAATTTTCAATTTTTAATCCAAAATTGCCAAAAAATACCTCCTTGGCAGTACCTAATTGCCAAAGAGTCTCACTTTTTCCTAAAATTATTGAGTTTCATTCTGACATTTTGATTAAAAGCGAAAAGTTCTAGTTTTTTTGGTGATTTTTTTGTGCATTAAAATGTATTGCACATGTTTTGTCACTTTTTTGGTTACTTTTTCGAGTTTTTTGGGTTACTAATAAATGAATGCTGGATTGGCCTTTTTTTTTTGGAAAAAATGAGTACGAGCCCTGCAATTTAAAAAAAGTATTGATTAAATTTTAAAAATAATTGCTGATATTAGAAAAACCCATTCTTTTGAAGTAGGTAGTTCTATTTTTTGAATTATAAATTTTCCAAAACGCTTGCTTTCAGTTCGCTTGAGCCATTCAAATTGAAAAATTATATAAAATAATACATAAAATCAAAAAAAAAATCGAATTAGTATTGTATTTTTTTTTTCAAACAGTATCACTCCCTTTTTTAAAATTTTTATACCCATCGATTGGGTTAAAATCATGAGTTTTGTCTCAAGAATTACAAATATTGTCGGCAAAATGACATGAACACCTCACCCCACACAGCATGACTTTGATCATCCTCTAGTTAGGACAAACACGAACGTTTAAGATTGAAAAAACAAGTTGAAGTTGAGGCGCGTTAATAGCCTAGGCAAATAGCGGGAAAAAATGGGTGAACCCAGACATAATTGGGATCAAAGTTTTTTTTTGCGGATATTGTCTAGGATGGTGTGGTGAACAACATACTAAAAGCCCCCGCCCCTACCCCTAGAGCTAATCCCCCCACAGTGGATCAAAGCCCCCATAATCAGTTTTTTGAAAAAAAATTCTGAAATGTCAACTTTTGAGTAAAATGAGCACTGATTATTTAATCTCCTCTCAAATACCTATCAAATAGCTATCAACCAACTCCCTAGCCCCAAAGGGGGTGGCGCTACGACCCCTAAAAGTGATGTGATTTCAATAAGTTCACATTTCATGACTTTGGGACTTGGAACCTGTTCTAATCGATCAAATAAAGTCAAACTTGGGAAATGAGATTCTTTTGGGACATAAAGTCAACCCCTAGGGTGGGGAGGGTCAAATTCGAAAATTACGGAAAGGTCATTTTTTTGGAGGGGCATAATATGGCCCCAAATGGATGAAAATGGTCCAAAATTGTATCATTGGTCAGTACTCCCATTGTGATCAACATATCCAAATTTCAGCTTCCTAGGTCATCCCCACTTCTTTTAAGGAGGAAAAAACCGAAAATAGGGGTAAAATGAGGGGTTTTTTACCTTAATTCCGCCTTAAATGGGGCGGGGATGACCTAGGAAGCTGAAATTAGGATATGTTGATCACAGTGGGAGTACTGACCAATGATACAATTTTGGACCATTTTCATCCATTTGGGGCCATATTATGCCCCTCCAAAAAAATGACCTTTCCGTAATTTTCGAATTTGACCCTCCCCACCCTAGGGGTTGACTTTATGTCCCAAAAGAATCTCATTTCCCAAGTTTGACTTTATTTGATCGATTAGAACAGGTTCCAAGTCCCAAAGTCATGAAATGTGAACTTATTGAAATCACATCACTTTTAGGGGTCGTAGCGCCACCCCCTTTGGGGCTAGGGAGTTGGTTGATAGCTCATTTGATAGGTATTTGAGAGGAGATTAAATAATCAGTGCTCATTTTACTCAAAAGTTGACATTTCAGAATTTTTTGTCAAAAAACTGATTTTGGGGGGCTTTGATCCACTGTGGGGGGATTAGCTCTAGGGGTAGGGGCGGGGGCTTTTAGTATGTTGTTCACCACACCATCCTAGACAATATTCACCAAAAAAACCTTTGATCCCAATTATGTCCGGGTCAAATTGCATTTTGCCAAGGCTATAATGTAAGTTTCGTTTGCCACGGGTCTGTAGTGGAATAGTACTGAGCTCGCGCGCGTGATGCTATCATTACAAAAAGTGGTGTGCGACACAGGTAAATATGCATCGATGGAGTTGAAATTTTTTATGCGTTATTTTCTCATAGAGTGGCACCAAACTAGGGGGTGTCCCGAAAAAAATTCAAAATTTTTTTTCCCACCAAGTATAAATAAGGGCCACCCTAGTGGTCCATATTAGCGCACCCTATAAAAAAAAACTTTGCACCAAAAATTTCTGTGCGTATCCTCATTTTTAGCAAAAACTGATCACTCCAGCAGAAACTACATCCTTTTTTGATATTATAAACATCAATGACATTTAGAAAATTACACCATATACCTATATATTTTAATAAAAGTTGAAAAACACACTAAAAAAAATTTTCAGTGTCTCAAAATAGTTTTTTGTAAATTTCTCAGCAAGTTTTGACTTTACAGTTGTAATTTTTGTCTCATTCGTTTTTTTGGTGAAAAATACATCAGAATACATTATTTCCTGACAGATTGCGCTAATTACCAATGAGAACACGTGCTGGTCCATATTGCGGACTGGTCCATAATTGGTGCTCTTACCCTTATGTGTTTAATGAGGAATCCTGGGAGTGTGAGTTCAAAAATTAATATTGTTGATCCACATTTTGTACAAATTTTATAAAAAAGTGAAAAAAAAACAAAACGATCACTCTACTCAAAAGATAGTCTCAATTTGATTTTTTTGGAGCCTCCAATGAATTTTCAAACTTCAGAAATTTAAAATTGCTCATGGAAGGGTCAAAAATTAAATTTAGCTTCTACATATGTATATGTTTGGTCAATGCTTATTGAATACTTTCTCCACTGTTTTAGCCTTTAGGCGATTTTGTGATATTTCAGGAGTGTGAATTTAAAAATGAATTTAAAAATGAATTTTTGATATTTGTAGGTAAGTATCACTCTACTCGAAAGCAATCTCAATTTAACTTTTTCGGAGCCTCTAGCAAGTTTTTTGGTTACTGCTTACAGGGCATCCTCTTATTCTTTTTGATTGTGTAGTTTTTTAGAGATTTGACTTTTTCCACTCTTTTTCTGGAATTTATAAATTGATCAAAAGAGTTTCAGCAATCAGCACTGATCAACTTTATAGGCGCTAAACTTAATTTTCAATCTTTCCAGATCGGTTTAAAGAAAATTTAAAAATTTCCGGAGGCTTCATAGAAAGGCCCAAAACAGTTCAATAGAAGGAATCACGTATATTCACATTGGTTTGCTTCACTCAAAAAGTTGATGTTTTATAAATAAAGTTCAAAAATCACCCTTGAAACAAATTTTTAAAAGTTTTTGGAATCTTAAAAAGTTTACCAAAAATTCAAAAATGAACTTCAGCATTTATTTCGTTTACGAGAGTTTTAGAACATGCTCTTTTGATTCAGTTTGATTTCATTCAAATCAGAGAGTGTGAATGGAAAAGGTTTCCTTAGGTATGATTTGAGAAATTAGAAGAAATTGCTTAAGCACTCAAGTTGAAGAAAACCACCAATACAATCTTCATTATGAAAAAATAACGGTTTCATTCGTATAAATTCGAAAATTTTGCCAGCCTACATTGGGATTTGGGATATTCCTTAGAATTTTCCAACTTCAACGTAATTCAATTAAAAATGTTACTGAAAAACAAAACAAAACAGTTCGAAATTCTCATCTTACCTGCACAATTTTGATCTGAAACAAAGAGTGCTGTTTCGCTTATTAAAGAAATGTTGTTGGTTGACGTTGAAATACAGGCATGTGAACATTTTTGGCATAGATATTCATCTATAAAATTTGTTAACACAATAATTAAAACATAAATCTGCATAATAAGACTAAAGTAGGCTAGTAAAGTAGTGTACTTAGGTATCTGTAAATAGTGTTGGAAAAGTTAGAAACGATTAATGAGTAATACCGACCGTATTTGTAGCAACCGTTTTTTTCATCTGAACAGTCTAAACAATTGCACTCTCCATTGCACATGTATTTAAAATCAATACATTTAGATTCATCTTCGCAAGCAAATTTTCCATTCAGTTCAGTGCAGTTTTTCAAATTTGTTTCGCCTCCTGTGATAAAAAGATGACTCGATAGTGTCGTAAAAATACCCAGAAAATGTGCAAAAAATGAAGTTCAATTTCGTCTCTTAACAAATAGGTAAGATAGTCTAGATGAAGCATTTACACATTAAGTACCAGGTAACTGGGCAGATATTATGGATAAAAAAGATTATCAGGTACCTGCATAGGATTTATTTTACATAGGTACTTACCACAATTGAGCTCGTCCAAGCCATCCAGGCATTCCGGATTCGCATTGCACCTAACCTTGATTTTCATATAAGATGGTCCATTTCCACCACCGCATTTAAAATCTCCGGGATGATAAGACTGGTAAGAATCAAGATATAAATTCAAAAAAAAAATAAGAAAATCATATTCCACGAATGAAAATTGAAAACACAAATGGGTTGGGAAGGTACCTTACCTGGGGAGGTAGACATGCAAAGATTTAAGTACCTATTTAAATACATGTAATTACGTAATATGAAAGGTCTCACCTCATCGCATCCGACATTTTCATCGCTGTTATCGCCGCAGTCATCTTCACCATTACAAAACAGATCATTTCGAATATATTTTTCATTATTGAGACACCTAAAATGAGCTTCTTTTGGATTTCGACGTCTGCACTACAAAAAAATTCGGATATTAATTTTTGTGGATATCTTATAATAGTCCAATTTATGGAAGAATCACTTAAAACACGAACTATGTAGGTACCTATTTTATAAATAATAAAATTTTACCTGTGCTGTTGTTATTGCTAAAATAAGAATAACAATGCTACTGGGGAAAATCATATCGCGTAGGAAACTCGACGTCACAGAGGAGTTATTGATTAATGCAGTTTTTTTCAAACAATTTGCTAACTAATCAGTAATTAATAATTATACTTATAGGTAGTTGAAGTAACACTAGACACGAAGACACTCTGATATTACTCGTATGGAATGATTGAATACATGAATACCTTAACAAAAAGTCAGTAATAGCTTATATCTTCAACATCTTGACGCATACAGAGCTCATAGAAAAATCGTCTAATCGTCGCTCGTTGAAAAGGAAACGACAACCAAAAATTATCAATGATGATTTCAGGGCGACTTAGCTACTTAGTTATTATCTTAACGTTGTAAAGTAGCGTATCAACTTAGTTTCTTTTTTGATAAACACGATTTTACAATATCAGCTAAAAAAAAATAAATGAATAAGAAAGTAGGCCTTTGAAATTGACCGTGAAAATCGTATCATCGCAGCATATTTTTAAAAGCATAAACAGATATTTTTCAACAAATTACATAGATAAAATTTGTAGGTATTTAAAACATACACACTGCATAATTTTTTGCTCACTGAAATAGTATGAGAGGCAGAATATAAATATTCACTTTATTCATTCATTCGGTATCTTCAATTCAAAGAAGCGTGTCTAACATACTCGTTATAGTATGTATAGGTACTCGTATTTCACGTACAATAATACATACGTATCGCAACATTCGTATCGTATTTATCTACTGTCTATTCAGCACAATTTGTGATCAGCGTATAAGTATTTCTACTCGAGCATTAATTGAATGAAAAAAAATTACAAATGAATGAAAGCTAGATAGACATAGTTTTATCAAAAGCTTTGTATATTTGGAATTGGCCCACACAAGTGACAAATTCATGTATAGGTAGATAGGTGTTTCAAAATAATACAAATTTGTACCTAAATTGCAATCCGAAATCTATAGATCAATTGGAATATTATAAAATTCACAAATCACCATCCCCATACAATGCCTCGCGAATGCCATCATCGCTCTCGATTATTTTTCTCTTGTAACGCAGAAAAAATAAGAGAACTCCGAGATTCGTGTTCAGCACATAAAAATGGACCAGTAGGTACCTAAGTATACCAAAATTCAGCTTTCTACCTCACTTTTCCCAATGGAATGCTAATTTTCTTGGACTATAATTCGCAGCAAACCATCGAATGTTACTTGGTTGCAAATTATAATTAGCCTTTTTGCAAAATTCGATCAGCTAAAATAGTTCAATTTTTTTACGGTTTACAACTTTTGTTTCAAGCTTTTTTCACTATCTCTAATTTTTAAGTGATTGTCAAAAACTGGTTGCTAAATGCGACCCAGCAATGAACCAGTTTCAAAATGTGATTAGACAGAATTGTGTAATTTTTCACGCCCTACAACTTTTGTTTCAAGCTTTTTTCTCGATCTCCAATTTTTAAGTAATTTTTGATCATTGGTGGTAACTATATCCTGTAGCCTGTGTAGCTTCGGCTACACACGAGCAGATTTCGTGTGTAGCATGCTACACATGGCACAAAAATTAAGAGTGCAATAATTAGTCAATGAAATAATTTTGGACATTCTTAAAAAATTTCTCAATTAAAAAAAATCATTTTCGCACAACTAGGTTTCCTTTTCAAGAATACCTAAACAATTCGTCAAGTATTACGTATTAAATGGATCCTCAATGAATGAATTTCCGAAAATGGAACAAGAAGTTCATTTTTTTAAATTAGAAAATAAGACTTACCTACTCATATTACCTATAGTCGGGGAGCCCGCTTGAAGATCTATTGTACCCCTCTCCGTCGGTCCTCCGGGACACCTTTTTTCTTAAAGTGGGAGTCCTAAGGAACATTTCTAGCCCTTCTACTCGAAAAAAGTGGCCCTACTTACAAAATGGCGGCCATTGTGATTGACAGGTCAGCTGAAATCGCAGATTTTGCGTTCCAATATAGGACTTGCACAAAATTTTTCAAACCCTACAAAGGTAGATCAAAAGATCTTGCAAACATTTATCACCTGTAAAAATTTCAAGTGCTACAGTGCCTTTTTACATTTTTGGAGAATTTTTGAAAATCAAATTTAGGCCAAAAATGAGGGAAAAAATCAAAATTTTACCAAATTGACCAAGAAAGCTGAAATTTGGGATATACCCTATTTTTGACCTGTCAAATCGATTGGAAACTGTTTCAAACTGTTTTGAGCAGTTCTGGAGCCTCCAGCAGATTTTTGAAACTCGAAATTCCCACAAAATTTCACCAAATGGAGTTGGATAACCGAAATTTACTCTGCAAACTAATTTCAATACGCTACGAAGTACTGCAGGTGAATTTCAAGTCGTTTTGGATCCTCTAGCGACTTTTTAAAAATCCCTGAAGCCACCAGCAGATTTTTGAAACAAACACTCACTGGTTTCAAACAGTGTCTGTCACTACCACTGGTTTTAAACAGTGCCTGTCACTACCATCGCTTTCAAACAGTGTCTGTCACTTACACTGGTTTTGAAGAATGTCTGTAACTACCACTGGTTTTAAACAGTGTTTGTCACTACCACTGGTTTTAACCAGTGTCTGTCACTGCCACTGGTTTCAAAGGTTGTCTGTAACTACCACTGGTTTTAAACAGTGTTTGTCACTACCACTAGTTTCAACCAGTGTCTGTCTCCACCACTGGTTTTCAACAGTGTCAGTCACTACCACGGTTTTTAAACAGTGCCTGTCACTACAACTGGTTTTAAACAGTGTCTGTCACTACCACTGGTTTCAAAGGGTGCCTGTAACTACCACTGGTTTTAAACAGTGTTTGTCACTACCACTGGTTTTAACCAGTGTCTGTCTCTCCCACTGGTTTTAACCAGTGTCTGTCACTACCACTGTTTTTAAACAGTGCCTGTCACTACCACTGGTTTCAAAGGGTGTATGTCTGTCACTACCACTGGTTTCAAGAAGTGTCTGTCACAAACACTGTTTTTAAACTGTGTTTATCTTTCTCCCACTGGTTTTAACCAGTGTCTGTCACTATACCACTGTTTTTAAACAGTTTCTGTCTCTCCCACTGGTTTTAACCAGTGTCTGTCATTACCACTATTTTTAAACGGGGTCTGTCACTGCCACTGGTTTTAAACAGTGTCTGTCACCGCCACTGGTTTTAAACAGTGTCTGTCTCTCCCACTGGTTTTAAACAGTGTCTGTCACCTACCACTGTTTTTAAACAGTGTCTGCCACTACCACTGGTTTTAAACAGTGTCTGTCACTACCACTGGTTTTGAAGGGTGTCTGTAACTACCACTGGTTTTAAACAGTGTTTGTCACTACCAGGGTTGTAAGGTAATTTATGTCGGTAAATTACGGGGGTATTTCACCGTATTTTACGGTATTTTACCAAAAGTTTATTACTGTATTTTACCGTAAATTACCAAAAAGCATTTTTTTGCCACATTATTTGAAAGTTGAAAGGATGAATCAACAGCTGAAGATGATTGGCATCAAAATTCACAATTAATTTGCATCAACGCTAATGATAATTGATACATGCTACATATAAACAGGAAAATATCTTGAAAATTACCGAACAATTGCCAGAAAAGTATTCACAATTGGACTAGTGAATTGAATTGGTCAAAAATCAGAAAAAATTGCATCAAATCGTGAAAACATGTTGAAATGTCATTAAAATGTACTTCAAAATCATTAAATTTTGGTTACTTCAATCATTTTATTTAAAAATTAAAATAACCAAATTGGTCAATTTTTTATTTTTTGACAATGTTGAATGATTTTAAATTTTAATTTTAATCCATGCATGGTTATTGGTTATACAATTAATTTTTCCCCATTGGCATTGGCCATCTTTCATCACTTTTTAGTTTTTACTTTTTAGTA
The DNA here is from genome assembly GCF_950023065.1 of Planococcus citri. NCBI lineage: Eukaryota > Metazoa > Arthropoda > Insecta > Hemiptera > Pseudococcidae > Planococcus > Planococcus citri. The sequence goes on along the minus strand of NC_088679.1, from coordinate 71,405,627 downwards.
ATTTTCAGTAACTTCAATGTTTTTCAATTTCAAGTGTTGTTAATGTAATTTTTAATTTTAACCCTTTTATAGTTTCATATTGTTTTCAAATTTCAAGCAGAAAATTATTGAAATTTCCACCCATTACATAATATACAATAATTCTATATGTTTGAACTTTTGAAGGTTTGAAGTTTGAACACTATAAGTTCATTATATTCAAGTTGGTAAAATACGGTAAAATACCGTATTTTACCGTATTTTACCACCGTATTTTACCAGCGAATAAATTACGGTAATTTAACAACCCTGGTCACTACCACTGGTTTTGAAGGGTGTCTGTAACTACCACTGGTTTTAAACAACGTGTTTGTCACTACCACTGGTTTTAAATAGTGTCTGTCACAAACACTGTTTTTAAACTGTGTTTATCTTTCCGTCACTGGTTTTATATAGTGTCTGTCACAAACACTGGTCTTACACATGCTCTGTTACAAACACTCACTGGTTTCAAACAGTGTCTGTCACTACCACTGGTCTTAAACAGTGTCTGTCAATATCACTGGTTTTAAACAGTGTCTGTCACCACCACTGGTTTTAAACAGTGTCTGTCGCTACCACTGGTTTGAAAGGGTGTCTGTAACTGCCACTGGTTTCAACCAGTGCCTGTCACTGCCACTGGTTTCAAAGGGTGTCTGTCACAAACACTGTTTTTAAACTGTGTTTATCTTTCCGTCACTGGTTTTATATAGTGTCTGTCACTACCACTGGTTTTAAACAGTGTCTGTCACAAACACTGGTATTACACATGCTCTGTTACAAACACTCACTGGTTTCAAACAGTGTCTGTCACTACCACTGGTTTTAAACAGTGCCTGTCACTACCATCGCTTTCAAACAGTGTCTGTCACTACACTGGTTTTAAACAGTGTTTGTCACTACCACTGGTTTTAACCAGTGTCTGCCACTGCCACTGGTTTCAAACAGTGGCTGTCACTACCACTGGTTTTAAACAGTTACTGTCACTACCACTGGTTTCAAGGAGTGTCTTTTGCTACCGCTGGTTTTAAACATTTTCAGTCAATATCACTGGTTTCAAACAGTGTTTGTCACTACCACTGGTTTTCAACAGTGTCTGTCACTACCACTGATTTTAAAAAGTGTCTGTCACTACCACTGGTTTTAAAAAGTGTCTATCACATAAACTGCTTTTGAACGATGTCAGTTTTGGAAAAACGATTGTAAAAATGCCAAAATAGAATTAAAAGCATATTAACTCGGATTAAACATCCCGCATCTTTTCAGATCAATTTGGACTATTTACAAAAATCTTTTTCTGTGAGTTCAATTTTTTCTAAAACAATAGTAACAATATGTTTAAAAATCCTCTGGAGGCTCTAGAACGCTTCAGAACTAACTGTGATACTTACTATCTGGTGATGTCACAATTAGAGTGCTTAGGCTGGATAGGACCTTTTCAGCTTTCTACATCAATGCGTTCGTAAACAATGATCAAACTTTTCATGATTATTCTAGGAAAACTAATTTTGAAAATAGGTATGTGTTAAATTGGTTGAAATGGTTGCAAAGACATTACCTATCTAACAAGGAAAATATTCAAACTCTCAGATATTTGGAAAGAACATTATTTTCAAAAAAGCTCAAAATTTGAACTTTTAGCCAACCAATTTTTTTTTGATTTTTACAAAATTTCGTAAATATCAAAATGACTGAAAAATTGATGCGAATTCGTTTCTAATATTTTTCGATCGTATTGAAGCTTTTAACTCATAATACTAATTTTCCCTAGAAATTTAATCCAACCTTTCTAATACTTATCAAACTTGATCCAATTGATGAGGAATGCCGAAATTTGAGTTACACCTAATTTTCAACTAAGTACTTCAGTCAATTAAAGCAGTTTCAAACCATTGTGAAGCCGTTGACGAGTTTTTGAGTCTTACACTTACAATTTTCGAAAAATTTCATTCAGGTGAAAGGTCTACGTATGTACAATTGAACTCCTGTAAATTTCGGTTAACCGTTAATTTTTCTGAGCCTTTATGCCAGTTCGAATCCATACCCAGCGGAAAATGACTGGGTTGTGTATAAAAGTACCTACTTTTTACTCGTAGCACAATTTGTGATCAGTGTATAAGTAGGTATTTCTACTCGAGCATTAATTGCATGAAAAAAAAAATCACAAATGAATGAAAGCCAGATAGACATAATTTTATCAAAAGCATTGTATATTTGGAATTGGCCCTCACAAGTGACAAATTCATGTAGATAGGTGTTTCGAAATAATACAAATTTGTTCCTATAAATTACAATCCGAAATCTATAGATCAATTGGAATATTATAAACTTCACAAATCACCATCCCCATACAATGCCTCGCGAATGCAATCATCGTTCTCGATTATTTTTCTCTTATAACGCAGATAAAATAAGAGAACTCCTGCACCAGCTGCAATACCAATCAGAGTCAGACCAATCATGACAAGGTATCTTGCAATAGACACTGTTTCGGTTTTCGATGAAGAATTTTTTCTAATCCACGATGGAGGAGGATTATAAACATCATAGACTTCTCGCTTTTTTGCAGTTGCATCCGGAATAGTGTTTGATGCTGAATCTATATTGCTTGCGCAAATAAACTTATGATCGTATTTAGTGAGATTGCCGCATGCGCAAGCCCAATTTAAACCTATGAATGGTGAAAAAGGCTTTAGCAGGCATAATGAACATGATGTTTCATTGCATGGATTTGGTATCTGAAAAAGAAAGTCTATTTGATGAGCTCCATCTTTATTAAATTAGCAGATAGGTAGGTTGGAAGGTACCTATAAATAAATATGTATACCTTGGTGCGCTGTAACAGACGATTGTAAACATATATAATTTTTATAGCAGTTGCATTTTGATCAATAAGTATGCTTCGGGAATTCGTGTACTGCTTCATATTGTCGCTGTGAAAAATTTCATTGGTGTCTTCCAAAGTGAAGTATACGACATTTTCGAATTCATCAAAATCGACTAACTCCTTTCCATCGAAGTTGCCTCGTATCAGAAACTTGAAAAAAAAACATCACAATATACTTAGTTGGGAATTTAAAAAAAAATTAGAGAGAGAAATCCAAGCATCCGGACTTCGGCTTTATCATACCTAACCAAAAAGGTACCTTCCTAAACTACTAACATAGGTATGTTGAAAACCAACCTGTGTGTGCATGTTTGAGTATAATCTCGACCAAGTTACCAACGGAAATGGCAATTCATGCGCCAAAAACACACTTTCTTTTGCTTCATCTATCGCAAATAGCAGCCGCGAATAATTAAAAAAATTAATCCGTTCGAACATTTCTGTAACTCTACTGAAATTTTCTTCCTTTGATCCATCCATGGCAGAGCGATATAATGTGGTATCTTCGTTCCAGAACATCAAACTGCTTGAAAAACAAAATAATTAGAAGTGATAGGTATTTTGAGAGCTAGGTACATACAAATATGCACCTAGAAATACAATACGTAGTTGAAATTGAAACACTAAAAAAGTGGTCTGGAGTCAAAGAAACAATTATCAACTTACCCTAATTTAGGGGCCAGTTTGAGGTGGCAATTTGAGCAGGATCTCAACTTCGCGCAAGTTTGACCATTATTCGAACAAACTGATATCGACTCTTCAGTTGTGAAATAGATATTACCCGTAATCCAGTCAACATCCATTGATAAAATTGGATAGTCTAATATCACAGCACTTCGTAAGCTCTTTAATATTTTATTTAGTCTATCACTCTACATGTATACCTACTCATGTTAGTAAAAACTTTCGATTTGATGTGCTCAAGTCGACGCAGTCCCGTAGCAAAAAACCCCTAATGCTGGCCAGAGCCTCACCTGGTTGATCTGGTCAAGTTTTATTGATAAAAATATCTTTTAATTTCTTATTTTTCAAAAAAAAAAAAAAAAATGGTCACAAAATTGATATTTGAAAAATTTAATTTTTTTCCAACTATTTTTTCCCCAGACAAAATTATAACTTTTTTTCTGAAAATTGTCATCCTCACTTCATTCATGTACATTTTTTTGCATTTGTTCTTTCTTACAAGGGAATCAAAAAAAAGAAAAAAATTCAGGGGTCTAAAAATAAATTTTTGTGAATTGGACGTTAAAAAAATTGCGAACATTATTCGGTAAAAATCACGAAAATTATTTCTAAAATTATCATCAACTCATCCGAACAAAATTTTACCATTTCTGAGCATTCTGGAGTCTCAAGCTCAATTTTAAATTTCTACAGAATTTTAAATTTTCTCCAAAAGGCAGGCGTGGAAATCAATTTTGGTAGCTAAAAATTGAATTGTGGCTTATCCTATAGATCTGTGGAAAGAATTTATCCACATTCGAGCTGATTTCCAAGTGGACTTCTCAAGTGCATTTTTTTTATCAAAAAATTTATGAAGAAAAAATTCAAAAAATCATAACTTCTCTATTCGCAATAAAATGTTCAAAATTAGGTTTTATTTAAAAATTTTTGTTAAAAAATGAAAATTGAGAAAATGTTGATAAAAAAATGTGACATTTTCGACATTTTTTCAAAGACTAGGTACCTACCTATTTTTTTGTTTGGGGGTCCGAAGGAAGCCTTTTTTAAAAAAAATAAATAAACAAAAAAATATCAGTAATTTTTCACAGTTTTGAATTTTTTTATTAATTTGTTTCAACTTGAATGAGATGTTCATTCAATGGTACCTAGTTTAAATTTGATGATATGGAAGTACTAAAGTCATCAGGAGACCTCTTTAAACCAAAAGAAAATCGAACAAAAAACATAATCATCTAAAAATTTGAAATTTTTTCCACGTCTTGTTGAAGTCATTTGGCCATAATTTCTTGTTAGGCTCCATAGAAGTTGAAAAAAAAAGGTAAACGACCCAACCTAGTGAAAAGTTGACTGGCTGCGTGTCTGTGTCAACAACTTTAATACAGTACTTACCTATGAAACAATGATTTTTGAGCTTTGAAAATTTTTTACAAACATCAAGTGAAAAGGTAGATAGGTATATACATAAGGTATACATATAATATGAAACTGAGAAATTACCAGAGTCAACAATCATTTTCGTTTGATTAGAAATAATCGATGTTTTGAAAATGAACCCAATATTATTGGAAAATGTCGCATAATATATGTAATCGTGAGCAGCGGCTAAAGCTGTACAGTCAACGTTACTTCGAAAGGTAATCGTAGTATTAGATGTAAAGTTGTACAATTTAATTTCGTCTGTAGTCGAATAAAGGATCGCATTTTCGTAGGATACTGAAAAAGAATAAAATAGGAGATATATTAAGAAATGGTAGCGCAAATGTGGATGAAATAATTTGTACTAAAGGTAGGGCTAATTGAAAAAATTCTATCAAGAATCGACTACGAGTACTTACAAGTAAAAATAAAAATCAATATTATTTTATCGGAGCAAAGAGCAGACTTACCATTGCTCTTACATGACGTTTCCAGAGTGTAATTGTTCAATGGATATGACTGGTAATTTTCGTCGCAAACGCATCGTTCTTTTGACTGTTCAATTGATAGGCATTTTTGATCACACGAATGCGAAAACTCACATCCTTTGATTTTTTTTAATGAACATGAAACATATAGTTAAGTGTATTGTGTATTGATACCTCATCTTTTGATAAAATAGGTACCTAATATTTTTTAGCCTTATTCATGGTAACAGAATTTTCATGATAGGTATCTACCTTTACAAGGTGAAAGAATAATTTCCTTCGATGGAGCTGTACTAAATTTATGAGCTTCGTGCGTCGTCGAGCGGCAAGTGTCAGAACACTTGTCGCATATATAGTTATCTGAAATAAAAAACGAGGTGATTTTAATAGAAAATTGAATCTAGCTTTCGATATTTTCATGCTAGGTATAAGATAGAGGTACCTGGTGCTTTTCTGCACGTTTCTCTTTTCTTTCGATTTTCCTTTGGGGTCATTCCATGTCAACTCAACCAAAAAAAGGCGATTTTGAAAGTCATGTCTTTCAATTTCGCTCAAACTTTTTTTTACAATACATACACACCCAGTAAGTAAGAACCCTGTAATAGGGAGAATTGTAATAGATGGCGATGGTAGAAAGTAGCTAATTACTTTTTAGGGTAATTACCTTTGTCTAGCGGCTCATAAAAAGTGAATCTAATAATTATTCCCTAGCGGGGGAATAATTGCCAGATACCTAACTAGCTCTGGAGGCAGGCTCTTTCTATTAACTTCTCCCATCCATTTATAAAAGTTGAGCTTTACGTATGAAATAATAAAACTCGAAAGAACATGTATAGATAGCCTATATTCAATCAATACATCTATACACGTAAATTATACAAATCAAGTATGCCAAAGAGAGATTTATATAAGAGAAAAATATTAGATGAACAAATATCTAATTATGAAGCAAAACACTCAACATTTGATGACCTGTAGCCATGATTGGTCATCAATTAAGGTAATGATATTGGTATGAACATAGGCACGAAATAGTTATACCTATTCACTATTAGTTAGTCGTAATAATAATTAAATTAAATTATTAAAAGGAGTTAACCGCAGTGGAGGACGAACTCCACGAGTAAGCTTTTTTCATTACTTACCCAAAACTGTTCACGTTAAATTATCTCTCCTGTGGACTCACCAATACTAGGTCCGATCGATAATTCTAAAAGTCTGAGGAATACCTTTTGAAACGAGATCACAATCGCATGTCCGGATAATGGGACGTGATCCAAAATACCGTAATAACGATTTTATCGAGACGATACATCTCACGATTTACATTACGTTAATAAGACACAAATTCACACCAAACAAGCGGGTAATAATTAAAATTAAGAGAAAAGAAGGATACTAATACTCATAATTATATGGAACGATATGAATAATCGTTAGCTGACGAGAAGTTCTACCCTGGCCAGACGTAAAAGATCAAGTGAGAATCGAGCGCGATTCGCATAGAGACAAGCCCTATGCGAATCTGGAAAAGTCCTTGACAAAAGTCAAATTTCACACCACGGTAGTGTACTGGTTTTTCATATGAAAAACCAGTATAACGAAAAGTTACATTAATAACCGCGAGTATAGTGGGTATTGATTATAGTGGGTATGATAATACCCACGATACGTGGTTAAGGCATTCCTGCTCCTCACAACCCCGCAATTAGTTTGGTCCCAGCCCCCCTCAGGGAAAGGGTGGGGGGGGCTTCCATTATTTTCACATTGTCTCAAGGTACTCAATTTCAGCAGCCCATTGCTCCAAAACTATGATACTTTGATCAAAACTGATATCACAGTTTGAAAAGACATTGCATTTAGAACTTTTTAAGCATTTTGAAATTTTTAAAAGTTGAAAGTTGAACTGTCAAATTGAAAGTACAAATTTAAAAATGGCGCAGTAAGTGGGAGCTACGATTTAAAATTTTAAAAAAATTTCCATTGGTGTACTTTTTGATGCTTTTTCGAAATATTCAAGTTTCGAGATGGGATCTTTTGATGGAGGGGGAGCACCCCCACCACCAATTTTGAGCGACACTTTCAAAAGAAAATCTGTGCCATGTGATATATCGAATTCTATGTTTTTGGTGACGCTGAACACGAATATGACGTCAGATTTGTGATAGGACCCCATCCACGGCCCCCAGCACCTCCCCAAAGGGGGTAAAAGTTCAAAAAAGTGTTTTGTTCGTGTGGCACATGGAATAGTATGTTTTTGGTGAAGCTGATCACAAATATGACGTCAAATTTGTGATTCAACTTCATCCACGGCCCCCAGCACCACCCTAAAGGGGGTGACCCCCTCCCAAAAAAAATGGTTACATTCGTGTGGCACATGAAATAGTATGTTTTCGATATCGCTGAACACGAATATTGCCTTAGTTTTTCGAATCAACTTCACCCATGGCCCCTTGAACCTCCCCCAATAGGTAAAAGTCAAAAAAATTGTTGGGGGCCGTGGATGGGGTCCTATCACAAATCTGACGTCATATTCGTGTTCAGCGTCACCAAAAACATAGAATTCGATATATCACATGGCCCAGATTTTCTTTTGAAAGTGCCGCCCAAAATTGGGGGTGAGAGTGCTCCCCCTCCATCAAAAGATCCCATCTCGAAACTTGAATATTTCGAAAAAGGATCAAAAGGTACACCAATGGAAATTTTTTCAAAATTTTAAATAGTAGCTCCCACTTACAGCGCCATTTTTAAATTTGAACTTTCAATTTGAAAGTTCATCTTTCAACTTTTGAAAATTTCAAAATGCTTAAAAAGTTTCAAATGCAATGCCCTTCCGAACTGTGAAAATCAGTTTTGATCAAAGTATCATAGTTTTGGAGCAATGGGCTGCTGAAGTTGAGTACCTCGAGACAATGTGAAAATAATGGAAGCCCCCCACCCGCCCCCTGAGGGGACTGGGACCAAACTAATTGCGGCGTTCTTACTTACTGGGTGGGCATATATTGTAAAAAAAAAATTAAGCGAAATCGAAAGACATGACTCAAAAACGTTGGTTGAGTTGACATGGAATGACCCTTTGTGCAGTTTAAAATTTTGTTCTGTTTTAAGGTTTCCACTTCCTTATAAGATTAAAAAAGAAAAATACAGAAAAAGTAAAATTGTTCAAAATTCCTTTCACGTTTTTTTTTTTAGAAAATGTTATTCTTTCAAAGGCTTCCGTCTTATTAATTTTTCAGGCGCTTTAAGAATTTTCAAACACAATTTTTATAAAATGTCAAGTTGTTGTATTTTATACCCCTGTAACCTTAATCTGATCTGCAACCATTAGGTACAACAAGATGACTTCGGTTGCATATTCATTACTCACTCACTGAAAAGAACTGCATAATTTAATTTTTCGAGTATATAGGTAAAGGTATACTTGGATATTTTTGTGAACCTAATTAAATACACTCTTTCTTTTCTTGGAGCTATTTGAAATTTCCGCAAATATATATATGGACCTAAGTATCCTCGACGTCACCATACATAAACAGTACCTTTTGGTCACCAGGCTTTTAAATGCCTCCGGAGGTGTATTTACTTCATATTTGTAACCAGCACAGTTGTTATAGTGCTTATACTCTTTTCCCCACTTGATTTACTTGCTTTAAGCTTATACAAAAAAAATTTACGAGAATGGTACCAATTTGCCTCCGATTATAAACTGATCTCTTCCGTGACTTTGTGTATTTAAAAAGATATTGACTATACCAAATTGTCACCTGCTGCCTTGCCTAATAGATTGCAACTGCGCTGGCTACGAATACGAAAATATAACACAACTGGAAGCATTTAAAAAGCGGTGACCAAAAGGTACTGTTTATATACGGTGACGTCGAGGGTATGTCGGTGTTGATGGAACAAAAATTTTAAAATCTGTATACAGTAGGTGTATACATGACCTTTTCGTCACCGGACAAACTTTTGCCCTTTTACGTTTCAGGGGAAAACAAACCGTTTGGACTTGGTATACACAGGGAAACGTCTTCGTCACCGGCAAAACGCCTCCGTCGCCGAATTCGGTGACCAAGAGAACGCGTGAGTATATAAAAGGTGACGTAGAGGTACCGTTTGCATATCTATACTTATATACCTAAGTACCTGAGATTGAAAAACGAGACATAAAAATACATGTAAATGTATACTTTCATTACCATATTTAGAACAACCAGTCCGTTCGTCAGAACAATCCGCGCAGTTACAAGAATCATCGCAAACATGTTTGAAGTCGATACATTTTGATTCATCGTCACAAAAAAAGCTACCTTCGCGCGATGGACATTCGTCTGTATCGATTTCGTCACCTGGAAAATAGCATTTCTATAATTAGATAGGCACATACAAAACTGCTCTGTTACTGAATAATAGGAACCTAGATAGGTACCTACCTTTCTAATTTGATGGGTATATTGTTGATTTACTTACCACAGTTTCGTTCATCAGAACCATCGGTACAATCATTTTTATTATCGCAGCGAACCCTTATATTTAAACATGTTCCATCTGTACACTTGAATTTGCGACTGCCACATTTTGCCTGCGTACGAGTAGTTAAAATCTCATTAGCTTAAACGAGTAAAAAATCGTTTTCAATTTCGAGTCACTTTAAATTATTAAAAACACACAAAAAAAATCAAAATTCATGCCACAGTGTTCAAAATTCAAATTAGTAGGTAGGTATGGTACTGGTACTTACATATATTATGTTTCTAAACATCTACATATATGCCTGGGTATTTCAAGTAAGTACACTTTGAAGTAAGCTTACCCTATCACATCCGTAACTTTCATCATCTCCATTTGAACAGTCAGAATTGCCATCGCAAAAGGAGCCATCAAAAAGGTAGTTACCATCTTGGCATCGAAAATGACACGGTAATGTTGAAACAGAAACCTGGAAAAAGTATTTTTCGATTCTATTGAGATGTAGAAATCATGACGTAAATTAGGGAAAATAGATGAGTAAATTTTCGTATCAATCATCTCACCTCACAGATGAGGTAAACAAGAGATAAAATGGAAATGAACAAAAACCGGACCATGCTCATAAATGAAAATTTCCTAAGAATGTTCAAAAACACAATTTTATTATAACATTTAGGTAGTGCATATGTATTTTAGTCTTTCAAATACCTAGGTATCTAAAATACGTAAATAATATTAAAATTAAAATCTCATGCTAAAATAACCTTCCCCTTTCACTTTCACGTAGGTACCTATTCATTTTTACCTACTCATCCCTCCGAGTCTCTCAAAAGTTTCCTTTTATTTACCTACCTATACTCATTTTTAAACCATTTTTAAAAACTTCGTGGAATGCACATTTTCGAATCTTTTGTCACGGCATTTTTATCATCGAATAAGTACATACAAATTTAATCACTAAAAAATTAAGAAAAATGAAGATTTACTTACTTCTCCTACCAATGACATTTAATTGACTGGTATAAAATAATGTAAGAAACCAACGTGTTTTTTTGGCGACTCTGCTTAACAACTGACACAGTAAAATAAGTATTTTAACAAACCGGTAGTCATCTATATTTTTAGTTTTTGCTATTTGTGAAAAGTTGCATCCGTTTGAATTGATAATCTAGAGATAATGTCACTCGATTACATTCTTTTATTTAATATCAGCGATGGATTCGTCATGAAAACAGATATTCCTATCATCGATTCTCTCGTCGACTAATGTGATTAAGTATTTTTTATTAAAAGTTGCAATCTTTTGAATCATCATAAACTTTTTCAGCTAATTTTCGGTGCTCAAAAAGGTATCAGCACTGATTTTTACCAAATCTCCAAAAAGCTCCTTCCACAATAGATCCACAGAATGGCAAAGTTCCATAAGCGTATCATTTTGTAGTTTTACAGTCAAAAATTTGAGCAACCTTATACCTATCTCTGCAAATTCACTCTGAGAACTGCGGTTTGCGCCATTCGTCATCTCTCATCGAGGTCTAAAAATCGCCGACCACAGGTGCCATAAATTCAGATTTACTGTCTTCCTGACCTTTTTGATCGATGCATGCGTAAATTTTCAAAATTCTTTTCCATCAGTTCAAACACTAACGATCATTACTGTATAAAAAAATCCTTGTTGTCGAACATTTCAACGTAAAAAGCTTAGATTAAGAGTGGTCTATTTTTGTTTGACTGCTAAAATCAATTTTGATGGTCTTTTTGAGGTGAATACTTGTAGCCTCATTTTAGAGACTCCCAGAAATACTTGTAAACTTACTCATCAATAGTGGGACACCAGTAAAGTAAGTATGTACCTACATGATAAGAAATGAAGGAAGATAATATACAGGGTGGCCCAGAAAAACCTTTCACATTTGTTTTGCTCACTACTCCGAGAAAAAAACACCTAGAGAAATGATTAAAAAACGAAAATAAAGTAGAGACATGCCAGTTACAGACCATATATTCAAATCAACTTTACGAGTCCCAGGTCAAAAATTTGGCCACCAAGATGTTTTTCATCTTTTTCACACATTTGCCCAGACGTTTTTTAGAATTATTGAACATGTTTGTCAAAATTTCTTGACCGATGAGGCCACATTCACTAATAATATTGTCCTGGAGGTCATTTAGGGTCCCTGGATTAATTTTATGCACCTAGGATTTGAGTAAGCCCCATACAAAGAAGTCACAATCTCATAAATCTGATAATCTTGGCAGCCAGTGATTTTCAGCGTTGCGTGAGATTATTCAGTAAGGGAAATGTTTACAATCGTTTTATCAACTGAAGGATGGTTGTATCGTATTGTTAGCCGAATATTTTCGCTTGCTCAGCAGTTTTGGAACGAGAACCTGTGTAAACATCGCGCAATCTGATCTCCATTCCCCGTTCCCTCAAAAACACATGGTCCCCATAACCGGTATTGAAGCCACGCCCATCCAGACAGACAACTTGGTGGAATGGTAAACGCGGTTTCCTATAGCCAAGGCATGCTAACTTATGTTCTGATGCATGTTTGTCTTCATGGTGAAGTGGATGCCTGTGCAGAGTGCTTTTATTGTAAAGGCATCTTACCAAAATAATGACTGCATTAAAATTTTGGTAAAACGCCTTTATGATAACAGCGAGCTGCACAAGCGTCCACTTCTCTACAACAAAAAACATACACTGCAACATAATTCGGCATCCATTGGCTACCTGAAGCTGTGTTTACCATTCCTCTAACCCTTACGGGACACGAATAAATGGTTACCAAAGTGTGAAAGGTTTTTCTGGGCCACCCTGTATAATGATCACAACTTGCTTCTCAAAAAATATAATGACATGCAGTCGGTAAACTGTATTGTATTACTATTACAAAAAGGTAAAAGTAAACTATCGATAGGTATATTACAAAATAAAATAGTTTTAATTTGCACTCGTAAATTTTTTTTTTGTTACCCATCCCACAAAGTTGTCGATTTTTAGTTTAATTCTCCAAAATTTCAGTCCTTCAACTTCGTATTATAAGTCGTGCCGAAAATCCACTACTTAGTTCAAAAAACATTTTTTAATCCAATTTATTCAAAAAGATTTTCATTTTTGACATTAGAATTTGTCCAAATATCTTGCCTTTTCAAGAAAAAACTTCCCCAGGTTCTTCAAGCTTTTTTTTTGGCCATCTTGGGCCTAATTTAGAACCTGTCAAGATGGAGAAAATGAAAAAATAAAAAAATAATGAAATAAGTAAATAAATAAAGTCAGATGTTCTTTTTGGAAATTTTTTATTTTTGATCAGATAAGAATTTATGTACCTAGATTATTGTAAATGTGAAGTTTACAAACCAAACAAAAAGGGCCCCGAAGGATATTTTTCCTTGAAAAGGTAGTTATGGATTTTGACCAGAAATAATAAATTTTCAAACAAGAAATTCCAACACGTATCTACCTATCTGATCAAAAATAAAAAATTTCCAAAAAGAACATCTGACTTTATTTATTTACTTATTTCATTATTTTTTCATTTTTTCATTTTCTCCATCTTGACAGGTTCTAAATTAGGCCCAAGGTGGCCAAAAAAAAGCTTGAAGAACCTGGGGAAGTTTTTTCTTGAAAAGGCAAGATATTTGGACAAATTCTAATGTCAAAAATGAAAATCTTTTTGAATAAATTGGATTAAAAAATATTTTTTGAACTAAGTAGAAAAAATTCAAATTTTTATTCATTTTTTTTTTTCAAATTTAGGAGCTTTATACAAGAGAACCAAAATAGCTCGAGAGATTCAGAAAAGTCTTTTCTCGAAAGGGTGATTATTAAGAAAAATTTTGAGACAAAAATAGAGGATTTTTGAATGAATTAAGTCCTTACCTACATTTTTTTTTTCATTTTTCAATGAAGGGAAGTTCGGCACAACTTGTTTTGAACTAATGAAAATTAAAAAATATGGAATTAATTCATCAGCTGTAGAGGATAGATTCTAAGCTGATACAAAACTGTATAGATCAATAAAAGAACAATTGATTTAGATCAAATAAATCTTTTTTGATTTCAACTAAAACTTCATGTAAAGTAACTTTCGTAAGTCAGAAAATTACGTAGGTTAAAGTGCAATTTTTTTTGAGAAAATTTCAAAATTTGTGCAAAATGATTTGCAAGTTTCAATAAAAACATTTTGGTAAAAAAAAAAAAAATGTTGCTCACAATTTCAGAATTAAGTACCTACTTAGTACTTACTTAACACAGTTTATTTTAAGTCAGGAGTAAATTAAAAAATTGAAAAAAAATTGTTTGATAGATACGAAACAGCTTATTTTAATAATTTATCAACGATTTTTGCCTGTCTGTCCATTTCCATCGCAGCTTTCTCCGTCTTAGTATTTAGTTCATCTAATAATTTATTCTGTGAATCCAATTCATCGCCCAAACCAACAGCTAGACCTTCATTACATGAAAAAAAAATCAATTAATATATGTACATAAGTAGGTAGGTACTTACATTATTATTAATATTCCAAGACATTCAACCAATCAATAATAATTCAAAATATTCACCCTTACCTTTGAGTGCTTCCAAACCATTGTTAATTTTATTCAAATGACAGTTCACAGCATCATTGAAATTATCCACCTCGTCGAAACTTCTACTGCGATAAGAGACACATTCAACGCCAGAATCTTCCGATACTAGATAGGCAAATAAAATGTATGCCAATACTAATTACTCATTACAAAATTTACCACTTACATAAGCGGAAATAGGCCAATATACCTACCTTCAATTTTATCAATGCCGTCGTCATCATCATCGTCATCTTTTCGTTGAACTTCACTTGGAATTTCACGAGACTTTCGGTTAAATTTATAAGTCACTTTGCTAGCCTTACCAGAAACATAGTTCTTCATACCACCGAAAAAACTCTGAAATACGATATGAATAGAGAATTAATAAAACCCTACATTTGCTTTGCTTCTGCTCAATATCTCATTAAAAAAATTGAGAAAATAGAGAAAAGGAAACACGTTGATGTAGGTAATAATTACCGATACTGATCTGATATGTCTTTTACTGGTACGTAAATCGTCATCGATTTCATTCAAACAACAGTTAGTCCTTTCTAGTTGCTCTCGTTGATGATGCAATTCCTGAAATTATAATTATTCAAAAAAAGTAGGTATAAATTGAAAAGTCAAATTGATACAAATAGGTAAGTGTAATTTGTGGAACTTTGAGCCAAAAGTTAAAGATAATAAAATAAATGGACAGGATATTCATCTTATTTGACAAATTTAGAATTTTCGTGCATGTTTTTTCAGTAGGTAAGTTTTTATCTTCTAAAACACCTACTTAAAGTCTTTGATACCACATTAGAAAAAAATCAATACATGGACTCTTTTTTTTGAGCTCTTCAACAACCAAATAGGTACCTACCTAGTCGTAATATTATATGTAGGTATTTACTTTAAATGTTAATACCTAGATAGGTATGGTACTTACTTTAGCTGTAGCAGCTCCAGTTTCCATCGAATGTTCAACCATACATTCAGAATTTTTCAAAGACTCCAAAATTTGACTCTCATGTTTTGCTATCCTTTCACCGATCACCTGGACATCTTTACTACATGAAGAATAAGTTGTCGCAGCGGTGTCAGTTTTTTCGCATAATTCACTCTGGGCACACCTCGATATTTTACCGCTACCTCCATCGCCATTAACTTCATAAACAGCGGAAAATTTCGAGTGAAAAGATAACCGACGCACTTTACTCATAATGAACCAAAATTTTCACTTTTTTTTCAAATTATAAAAAACTCATTTTATAAAAAACTAACTCTCGCTAGAAACGAACTGTTGTATTTTTTACCGCGGTGAACTGCAGATAACGAGTTCGAATAACATCAACTTGTATCATTTATCGCTATAAATCGTGACGATTTAGATAGGTACTCGGTAGTTCCTATGAGTAATACTTTGATATCTTTTTTTTCTTTTCGAAATGATATATATAAATTGCAAATACTTTAGAGATGAGGTACCTAGTCATATTCGTACGGTTCGTACGAGTGTATATTTTTGTTCAATTTCGGAGTAAAGATGGCTAAGGCGTTTATAGATATTAATTCTGTTCAATTAGGTAGTATATATAAATGATCATGTTTTGAAAAAAAAGTTAGGTTTTCCCATTTCTTAATGATTATTCTCAGTAATCACATTTCCTGTAGTTTCTTTTTCTTTCCAGATTTTTAATATAAGTTTGAATGTACCCAAGAATATTAATTATTGGGAGCCTACCAACCTAACCGATCTTCTAGAGTCAAAAACTAATTTTTTACGAGTTCCTTAAAATTTCCATAAGAATCTGGAATTTTCAAAAAATGGCAGGAGGCTCCAAAACGGCTTGAAACCACCTTCAATTAACTGAACATGGTAAAATTAGGGTAGAATGTAAATTTTAGCTTTTCAACCATATTTTGCAGAAATTATTTGAAGTGTCAAAAATCTGCTGGAGGCTCCAGAAACTTCTTAAAACGGTTCAAAACAGTTTTCAATCGAATCGAGTGGTTTGAAATAAAATAACTTATATAAAATTTCAGCTTTTTAGTTCAATTTGGAAAAATTTTGATTTTTTTTGCATTTCTGACTCAAATTTTATTTTTAAAAATTCACGAAAAATTGAAAAATGTAATTTAGCTTTTTAAATTTTGGCTAGTGATGTATTTTTGAAGGTATCCACCTACTTATGTTAATTCGATTCAGTGTTGCTGGATTCAAAAATATTTCTGTTCGATCGAATACGTCTTGTTGGAGGTGAAATGAAAAAAAAAATAAAAAAAAATGATGAATTGGTATCAAAGAAGTCGTCAAAGTCCAAAGTATAAGTATCGGGCTCTATTTTTTCATATTCTCTCCACCTGAAAAAAAGGACTTAAATGGTTCCAATTTTCAATTTAAAAAAAATTAAAAACGTTTGGAAGTATACGAGTACATAGATGAGCCAAGGATTCGTGTAATTTTTTGATGATTTCAAAACCGTAAGATACACTCTTCATCATTTCTCCGAATAAACTATAAAAAAACGGACGACGACCCTCCCCCCTCTTTCCTCCTTCGGTCTCATTATCAGCTGGTGCAGTATGTATAAATAATGTACTCTTATGAGTGACTATTTATACCGACTAATCTATTCAGTACCTCTACCTACCTAGTACCTACTATATGACTGAAACGGAAACAAATGGAAGAATATTTATCAATGCTTCGATGCTTGTCAACGTTATCATTATCAATAACTTCTTCCTGTTTTGAATTATTACCTAATTACTGTTGATATCCAATCAGTTCTCGATAATTTTCTGCAAATTTCCTTTTTTTTGGTGGGTGACATCTTTTTTCTCAAGCTGAGGTCACATTTTCGGAGACAATTCGATGATGCAGAACAAATAACTCAAGTAAAGTACTTCCTAATAACTTAAATTTTTAGGAAAAAAAGAATGAAATCCTGAATGGACATCTGGTTTGACTATACTGTAGGTATTTTTCCATAATTCCTCGAGGCTCGAAAACACTTGAAAATACTCGTAAAATAAAACTCTTTCATGATAAATGCAATTTTTTTTTTTTTTTAATAGGTACATCAAGACTAAATTTATATGTAATATGAAAAATAATGATAATTTTTAGAGATAAGCTGCATCTATCTACCAGGAAAACTTGATGAGAATCCATTGCAAGAAATGAGTCAACCAGTGCTGGAAGTTATAAAAAAACAGGCACTGATTGGAATATTACGTGGAAAATATCGAGGTGACAGTGGCAGCTTATCTACATCAGATAATGCTTCGAAAAACTGCATAAAATTAAATTAAATTATGTGGTCAGGTCACCAAGGTGACTTATCAGGATTACTACTACTAACATTCATTTGACCACTTCTGCCAGAAAAGCATTTTCGAATCACATGATAAACTGCAACTCCTGCTAAAAATGCGAATAAAATTGAATACAGCACAGGATAGTTCAATATGAATTCTATGTCACTATCGGATTCAGGTTGGTCGATGGGATTATTACACCAGAATGTAGAACTGTTTGATTTCACGGAATTGCAGAAGCAAGTGTGATTCAAGCCTCTAGGAGTTAATGGACGAAGTAAACACAATCCAGAACATGATCCTTGACAGGGGTTGGGGATCTGGAAATGAAAGAAGCAGATTTTTATATACAAGTTGATTGTACGTATTTGATGCCTGAATTTTCATCTTATTGAAATTTTTTTAGTAGGTAGTAAAAAAATTCCAAGGGTTTGAAATTTGTATTCATTTTTAAATTACTCAACAATTTCTCAAAATTGATTTATGCCCTTTCAGATTCAGAATTGTATACCCAAGTATATTTTTTTATATTAAACAGATTTTAAGTTGTTTTTTTTTTTGAAATTGAAATTTTTAAAAATTTGCTGGAGGCTTCAAAACGGCTTGAAACTACTCCCATCGACTTAGCAAGATGAAATTAGGGTAAGTATTAAGTAAATTTTTACTTTCCAACTTCATTGTGTAAAATTTTGTGGAAATTTCAACTTTCAAAAATTTGTTGGAGGCTCTAGAACTCCTTAAAATAGCTCGAAATAGTTCTCAATCGATTTGAAAGGACAAAAATTAGATACCTACATACCAAATCTCAGTTTTCGAGATAAATTTTTTTGAAATTTGAAATTTTCCCCACTTCTAATTTTGGCTGATGATGTATTTTTTCATCATCTTCCGACTTGTATAGTTTTATATTTTTCCAGTTTGGATACCTCCCTTGTAACTTAAAAGTTTGACGTACCAAGTATTTAACTAGTAGGTACCTTGGTACGTTGTAGAAGAGGATTATAAGCGAATACGTATTTCACAGAAGCTGCACTTTTATCGACAATATGGACTCCGGAATTATTGAATTTTTCCGCACTATGAATCGTACTAGTGCGGGTGCTGAAGAACGTCATTTTTTCAAAAACGCTGAAGGCAAAAATATTCCACGGAAGCCAAAGCCCCGATATCCATTCCTATAATAAAGTAAGATCTACATTATTGCATCTCAAAATAATCGTAAAATTGAGTCCGAAAAACATACAACAGACATGTAGGTACCTACCTTTTTATTTTTACCATTAAATTGAACAGATTTTATCGAAAACTGAACATCAGTTTCCAGCCAATAAACGCGTTCAGTCAATTCATCGACTACTAAAGAAGTAGGATATCGTAGATCTTCGCCTACCAAAACTCGTTCACCAGAACCATCCATTGCAGATCTGAAAATTTTAGATTCTTCGTGCTCGTTGCGTGAACTTATCGTCCAAAACATGAATCTGAAAATATTGTTTTGATCCTGTCACTCATTTATAGCTATTGAACTACCTACGTTGAAATTTTCGTCGAGACCGAAAAGAACACCACCTCGAATAGAAAAATAATCACTTACCCAAATCTAGGAGCCAAACCAACATGATAGGAATCACCCAACGATAAAGATTTCATTTTCATGCAAATTTTACCATCGTTGGTACAAACCGAAAGAGATAAATTGGTGGTAAAATAAATGTTTCCTGTAATCCAATCTACTCCGATCGAATAAATAGTACGAGAATCTAAAAAAAGAAACAAAAAACATCGTGAAATATTTTTCCATGTTGGCAGATAAAAATTCAAGAATTTTATTTCAATTTTAGTAGGTAGGTACCTGATTTCACAATTTCGATCAATTCATCGCTATTTTGGGAAATTTTCAAGATATATGCGGTATTATTTCGACGTACTGCACAATACACGTAATTATGGGCAGCAGTCAACGATAAGCAATTTAATTTGTCTTCGATCACAGTTGTGATATTGGTGGTGAGGTTGAAAGCTTTTATTTGATTCGTAGTAGAATACAGAAGAACATTTTCATGCGATACTTGAGAAAGGAAAAAAAAAGAACGAAAGATACTTAGTATTTTAGTTTTACGAGATTTGATCTACCTATCAAATCTATTCGTTCGTTTTTTGTCATTGATAGGCAGGTACTACGTACTTACCATTACTCCAACAATAACTATTGAACGTAATTTCATCTCTCGAAGTTTGATAATTTTCATCGCACAAGCATCGTTCCTTGTTGAAAAATCGAACACATTTTTGATCACATTTGTTATTCGGATCACAGGGTAAGATCTCTGATGAAGAATTATCAATTCAAAAAATTAAAAGTACGATTTAAGATAGGTAATAATAATTTGGGTACATGAGTATTTTTGTACATGAAGTATGAGCACCTACCTTGGCATATAGGACTACTTTCGTGTTCCTCTGTTGAACAACAAGCACATTGAGGACCATCTGGAGTGGGTAGGCAAGGCTGGGAGCATGTGTTACAGAAGTTTTCATCTGGAAAATTCAATTCAATTTACATCTAATTAATACTAGAACAGTTGGGAATGTTTTTTTTTTAGGTAGATATAAAATTGGAGTTGTGAAATATTTACTATGTTTCAAGCAATCGGTACTTTCATCCGAACAATCATAACAGTTACAATCGTTATCGCATGTGAAATTGAAATCAATACATTTGAGTCCATCTTGGCAGAGAAATTTACCCCTGGTGATCGTACAATCAGCCGTTACCACATCTTTGCCTGTGTAAATTAATTCAAAAATAAATAAATGAGGTGCAAGAATTATACAAAATGCGTTCCATAGCACTCTGCATAACTGAAGAGAAGAGTAAAATTAATTAATCCACATTTACAAATATATTAATCATACGTACCACAATTCATCTCATCTGAGCCATCGCCACATTCTGGGACATTGTTGCAACGACTCGTAGCATTCAAGCATCTATTTCTGTTGCAATTACAAGCAAACGATCCAGGACGACAGGTACCCTGAAAACATTCAGGAAGTAGGTATTTAGTTAATTTTTAAAATTCTTAGACAGATAGCAACCAATTAATTAATATATTGTTTGGTTGGTAGGTATATGCAATAATTACCCGGTTGCAGTCGCTGTATTCGTCACTGGAATCACCACATTGGTTCACACCATCACAAATGAAATCATTACGTAAATAGAAACCATTACTGCATAAAAAATTCTTTGGGTGTGGACTAATGCTGAAGATCTATCAAAAAATTCATAAAATATTTTTCAAATTAGAAAAATACGCTGGGATTAAAGTCAATAAGTAGGTACCTAATTAAATTATTAAAAAAAATCAAAATCAGTTATCCGATCTTTTAACTTTCATGGAAAGAAATTCTTATATTACCTCATCGAGTCCACCAACAATCAGAATAATCACAAAATAATACTTCATGATCTAGACCGTATAGGTATAGGTATAGGTATACCTAACACTTAATTCAAGATTTGTTCAATGAAAAAAAATTAATTAATACTGTTGAAATCAGAAACACGAACTAGGTAAATGACAAATTACAGGAACTCTTCCACATAGAAAGGTTTCGAACTCACTAATCAATATTGTCTCAACGTTCACGTTAGTATATTTGTACCTAGTAGGCAGATTAACTCAACAATCAATGGCCCATTTTGAAACATTAGAATAGGTAACAAAAATGTCATTCTTCGATTTCCAATTATAAACAGAAAACACATTTTGTTTGATTAAAAAGTATGCAGCAATTAGGTATACCTATTCGGAAAAAAAAAACGAAAATAATATTTAGTTTAAGTAGGTAGGTACAATGCAATCATACTTCTTTGTTAATGGTTGATTGTTTTTAGATAGGTGACGTACTTTAAAGCTACCTTTGACATTGCTGATGAGTGCAATAAACGCGGCAGATACCTACCAGGTAGCATGTTAAAAATTGAACAATAGCCTAGATGGCACTCAATGAAATATTATACGCGATTTCATTGTACCAAGTTATGAATTTATAAATATCTACATAAACTTAATGAAATACAGATACACCTACTTGAAGTATTAATTCGTCACATTATTCGGCCAACGAGCAGAAGATGAGATGCAATTCCGAAGATTCCTGGTAAAATTTCACATGAAAACGAGTAGGTGGAAGTAAAAAAATAACGAGTTTGACCACCTGAGACAAGTCATATTTTTCTTAAAAATTAGACAGAGCTTATTTAAAAAAATCAATGTTAGGTACATGAAAATCTACCTATGCAATAGAAATTCATCTTTTCAATAATTTTCAGGTTCACTTTTTTCTAAAGTAGCGTTCTGTAATCATCCCCCTCCTCCCCCCCCCCAATATAGAAATTTATTAAGACACAAAAAAGGGAACAAATTTCAGAATTTTAAATTGAATTTTAAATTTTAATTTCCTTTTTTTTAATTTTCAGTTTTTGATTTAATTTTCTGTTTTTAATTTCATATTCTTTCTATTTGAATTTCAGCTAGTTTTTGATTTGAGTTTCAGAATTTATAATTTCTTTAAATTTTGTTTCATACTGTCAATTTTTAAATTCATTTTCATATTTTTTAATCGAAGTTTTATGGTGTTTGATTCTTTTTTTCAAAATATTCGATTTCATTCACAGTTTTCGATTTCAATTTTAGTTTCATTTGTATGATTTCGTCTTTAAAATACTGTATTTTTTTCAGTTTTTGATTTGATTACCTATTTTCACTTTTCAGCTTTCAATTTTAATTTTCGCTTTTCAGGTCATTTCCTGTAGGTAAGGTAATTGATTTCATTTACAGTTTACTTTGGGAATTCAAAAATTTAATCCTTTCTGCTTTTGATTCAATTTTTACTTTCTCAGAAATTTCAGTTTTATTCACAACTTTTGATTCTATCATCCAAATTTTGTTTTCAGTTCTGGATTTTAGTTTTAGTTTTTTATTTCATTTTCATTTTTTTTTTAAATTCATTCTCATTCATTTTTTGATGAATTTCATTTACAGTTTTTGATTCTGGTTCAAGGCTTTCAGAATTTTAGATTTCATTTTCGTTTTTCAATTTATTGTTGATCCATCTTTTTAAAATTCTCAATTTTATTTTCAGTTTTTGATTTTAATTTTTTAGTTTTTGTTTTAATTTTTGATTTTTGATTATGTTCTAAAATTTCGAGTTTCATTTTCACTTTTCGATTTCAGTTTTAGTTTTGATCTCATCTTTGAGATTTCATTTTCAAGTTTTAATTTCATTTTCAACGTTTCATTTTTGATACAACTTTTAGTTAGGTACTTACCTAATTAGAATTTTCAAATTTAATTTTTGGTTTTTGATTTAAATTTTAGTAGCTGCTAAGTATTTCAAGTTCATTATTCTCAATTTTCCAGTTCTTAGACAAATTTTTTGTTTTCAGTTTTTAATATCATTTCAAGTTTTCGATTCAGATTTTTTATTTTATTTTCAGTTTTTCATTCAATTCAGAACTTTACATTTTTTTAATTTTACGCATACCTTGGGCACATATACGTATCATCTTTTTCACTCAGTGGCCAGTTTTAGATTTCATTTTCAAACTTTGAGTTCAGTTTTCAAAATCTTGAGTTTCGTTTTCAAGTTTATTTTCAGAGTTTTTGGTATAATTTTTAATTCTTGGTTTCATTTGAAAGTCTTTGTTTTCAGATCGTTCAAAGATTTTCAACTTCATTAAGTATTAGGTACCTAATTAGGTTTCAAGTTAATTTTCTGAGGTTTTGATTTAATTTACACTCGATTTTATTTTTTACCTATAATATATCTCACCAGCTAGGTAGGTTAGGTTTCTCAGTCAACACTTTTGACAAAAAGTTTCATGGTTAGAAAATTAAAAAATATAATATTTAATAAAAAGGGAATAGGTACAGGAACAACAAATATGAATTATAGTATTTATACTTAATAGGCCTATTTTAATTATTTTTTACAAAAAATGTCTTAGGTATCTATTCACTTCACATTTGTCTATAATTCAGTATCCATATACTCAGTCAAAGGCATCTGTTCCTCGGCATCTCCATTACGGTTCCAATTCACCACTCTATCAAAATACCTATACAAAACCCTCCTTCGAAAAATGAAATAAATCGAAAAGATGGCTAAGACGATCAGGAAACTGAATATTATAACTAATGAGATCACTTTTAACCATTTGAATCTTCCTTCTGATTGTGGTGATCGAATTTCATACTCGAAATCTGTTTCAAATCGCCATTTAACGTGAGCTGAAGGATTATTACACCAGTGTTTTCTGCTCGAAGATGTCATGTTATCACACATGCATGTAAAATCGATTAATCCTTTTGAAGAAGATGGTCGAAGTAGGCATAGACCTTTGCAGCCTGAATTCTTGCAAGGATTTGAGATATGTGAAAACTGAAAAATGAACAAAAGGTGTAAGTATATTCTTTAATCCTCAATAGATAAGAGTCAGTATTCGTTTTTGGAGACTCAAGTAGATATTCAATAGTTCAGGAAATAGGAGATAGTCATTTTAATATAGGCAAATAAGTAAGTAGGTATGTAAAATAGTACTCACTCTATTGCTTTGTAAAACAGGGTTAAAGGCATATAAATATTTTACAGAAGTTGCATTTTTGTCATGGATGAGTTTCGTATCGGTTTCAAAATTTAATCCAATGTAGTTTTTGCTTTCTTCTGTCCAAAACAAATTGCCTTCGAATTTATTTATGGTGAAAATATGTACCTGCGATCCTACAAACAACGACTGAAACGGACATTTTCATGTTAGCATTTAATTTTATATTCTGTTTAGTGTTATATGTATTAATCATAAATTATCTCGGCAAATGAATTTAAAATTAAGTACCCTCCAATTTTTGCCATTAAACTGTATGGTATGAATTTCGCCAAGATCAGAATCCATCCAGTAAACCTTCTCTGATAATTCATCAACAGTCAACGCTATCGGATGACGTAGATTTCTCCCGTATAAAACTCTTTCATTAGATCCATCCATTGATGCTTTCATGATTCGAGAATGTTGATACCAGTGTTGTACAGATCCTAATGAATAAAATAAAAACCTATAAAAATCATTTTGTATTATTCTAGGTATCAGTATGATGAGATTATTAAGGTAGATAAATATTGAAATAAGAAGGTACCCTGTACGCGGAGCTACACTGAGATGGCACGAATCAGACACAATTAAAGATTTGAGTTCGGCGCAAAATTCTTCTTCTTTGGAACATACACCAAGAGACTGATCGGTTGAGAAATATATGTTACCAGTGATCCAATCAACATCGATGGAAAATATTATTGGCGAATCTGTAAATAGGTGAAATTGAGAAACCTTTAATCCATATTCTTCTATGTACTTAAAAATTAATAGGTAGGTACTTCGGCACCAAACTCCAACATACTTACATGTCTCAATGGTCAGATCCGTCTCACCAGTAACCATCGATGTTTTATGTACATAACCCGTGTTCTTGTCAGCTGTACCATAATAAAAATAATCACCAGCTGCGGCCAAACCTTTACACTCGACATCTTTCCGGAGCACAAATGCCCCATTGGCGGTAAAATTGAACAGTTTTATTTCATTATTGGTAGAATACAGAAGAAGATTTTCGTAAGATACTGAAAAAACAATTCAGAATGCAATAAAATACCTATCCAATCTGCTGAGAACCATGTAAAAACACTGTTACCATCGCTTATGCATTTTTCTCCCTTGGTGTTGGGCACCCCTAGATAATTTTCTCTGCACGAGCATCGGTCTATTCCTTCATACAAGACGCATTTTTGATCACAATGATTATGTTCACCACATTCTTTGAGTTCTAAAGAAAAATTCAAAGTTTATTTTGAAAGAAATGTGAGAGATGAAGTGGAGAATTTTATGTGAGGATTGTTTTACGTTCACATAATAAGCTGGGGTCAGTGGGGTCGCGAGTATAGTTGTGACATAAACACAACGAGCCATGCGGAGAAGGAAGGCAGAAATGATCGCACGTTCGACATAGAGCTTCGTCTGCAAATCGATTCTCAGGTTAATTTGTTTACCATTTTACAATCATCTTACTTTGAAAAAGTGCCATTACACTGGAAAGCAAACACCAAACACTTACTATATTCCCAACACATGTCACTTTCATCCGAACAGTCGTCGCAATTGCATTCATCGTTGCATGTATCCAATAAATCGATGCATTTTCGCTTATCTTTGCACAAGTATTGGCCATTGTGGACTGAACAGGGGACTAAATCTGTTTGAATAACATCCATAAAATAAAAAAAGGTTGATAGGTAAATCAAGTAGGTAGGTGCCTACATAATACCTTGGCTAATCTCATACACAAAAATACTACAGTATTACCACAAGTTACTACACTGGCCTACTTGTCCAAGCCAAGCTTTTTAAAACCCTTTTTCAAAGAAATCATCTCGGTATTGCTAGGACCATTGCTTTAGTTTCAAAGGATACATTTACACAGTCTCGCCATAAGTTCTGACCCTACTTTAAACGCTTCCAACACAAAAACGAAATTTTAAAAACGTAAATTGATTATATATTCGGAAAGTAGATGAAAAAATCTTTAATTTGACTGTATTTAGCTGCAACATGCTGCTCAAGGCGCTTAACAAAACGGGAATGGCAGATGAAACGACAGAAGCCCCACATACGCAAAAAACCAAAAAAAAATTGATCCAAAATTTTTTTTGAAATTTTTTTATACGCATCAAATTTTTTTCACTAAAACAATAATTCTGTGCTCCAGGATCACCAAATTACTATTTTAGTAAAAAAAAATTGATGCGCATAAAAAAAAATCAAAAAAAATTTTCGGTCAATTTTTTTTTTGGTTTTTTGCGTACGTGGGGCTTCTGTCGTTTCATCTGTCATTGCCGTTTTGTTAAGCGCCTTGAGCAGCATGTTGCAGCTAAATACAGTCAAATTGAAGATTTTTTCATCTACTTTCCGAATATATAATCACTTTTACGTTTTTAAAATTTCGTTTTTGTATTAGAAGCGTTTAAAGTAGGGTCAGAACTTATGGCAAGACTGTGTAATACAATGGATAACTATATGCACCTATTTGCTACCTTGTCTGCTCAATATTTAAAATTATTCGTTTTAATCGATAGTCAAAAAAATGTTTTATCATTTTTCAAATATAGGTACACATATGTACTTTGTAACACATTAAGAAGTTGAACATGTTTTAAGTCCGTACCTAAAACA